>NC_090374.1:51769300-52066511 GCF_036365525.1 Heterodontus francisci
TTAGAAAATAATGGTAGGATTGGGCAGGGTCAACATGGATTTATGAAAGGGAAATCATCTTTGGCAAACCTGTTGGAGTTTTTTTAGGATGTAACTAAGGGGGAGTGGATGTGGTGTATTTGGATTTTCAGAAGACTTTCGATAGGATCCCACATAGGAGGTTAGTAAGAAAATTAGAGCACATGGGATTTGGGGTAATATACTGGCATGGATTGAGAATTAGTTAATGGTGAGGTGATGCACTTTGGGAGGACTAACAAGGCAAGGGAATATACAATGGGTGGTAGGACCCGAGGCAATACAGAGTCAGAGGGACCTTGGTGTACTTGTCCATAGATCACTGAAGGTAGCAGCACAGGTAGATAAGGTGGTTAGGAAGGCATGTGGGATACTTGCCTTTATTAGCCGAGACATAGAATATAAGAGCAGGGAAGTTATGATAGAACTGTATAAAATGCTAGTTAGGCTACAGCTGGAGTACTGTGTACAGTTCTGGTCGCCACACTATAGGAAGGATGTGATTGCACTGGAGAGGATGCAGAGGAGATTCACCAAGATGTTGCCTGGGCTGGAGCATTTCAGCTATGAAGAGAGACTGGATAGGTTAGGGTTGTTTTCCTTAGAGCAGAGAAGGCTGAGGGGAGACCTGACAGAGGTATATAAAATTATGAGGGGCGTAGAGAGGAAGAAACTTTTTCTCTTAACGGAGGTGTCAATAACCAGGGGGCGTAGATTTAAGGTAAGGGGCAGGAGGTTTAGAGGGGATTTGAGGAAAAGAAATTTCACCCAGAGGGTGGTTGGAATCTGGAACATGCTGCCTGAAGGGGTGGTAGAGTCAGGAACCCTCACAACACGGAAGATGTATCGAGATGAGCACTTGAAATGCCATAGCATACAAGGCTACGGGCCAACTTCTGGAAAATGGAATTAGAATAGGCAGGTACTTGATGGCCGGCATGGACACGATGGCCGAAGGGCCTGTTACTGTGCTGTATAATGCTATGACTAACATTTAAGAAGTATTTAGATGAGCACTTGAAAATCCATAGCATACAAGACTACGGGCCAAGTGCTGGAAAATGGGATTAGAATAGACAGGCTTGATGACCGGCACAGACGGTGGGCCGAAGGGCCTGTTTCTGTGCTGTATAACTCTGTGACAGAAAACAGAGAGTAGCAATAAATGGGTCATTGGCAGGCTGTGACCAGTGGGGTACTACAAGAAACAGTGCTTGGGCCTGAGCTGTTCACAATCTTTGTAAATGATTTGAATATGTATTATTTCCAAGTTTGATGATGACACAAACCTAGGTGGGAATGTGAGTTGTGAGGAGGATGCAAAAGGCTTCAGGCAACTTTTAGACAGGCTAAGTGAGTGGGCAAGAACATGGCAAATGGAATATAATGTGGAAAAATGTCAAGTTATCCACAGTAGTAGGAAAAACAGAAATGCAGAGTATTTCTTAAATGGTGAGAGATTGTGAAGTGCTAATGACCAAAGGGATCTGGGTGTCTATGTTCATAATCATTGATTCATAGAAAGTATAAGGCACAGAAAGAGGCCACTTGGCCCATCGTGTCTGTGCAGGCCGAAAAACAATCCACCCAGTCTAATCCCAATTTGGTCGGCAGCCCTACAGATTACGGCACTTGAGTTGCATAGCCAGACTCTTTTTGAATGAGTTGAGGGTTTCTGTCTCAATTACCCTTTCATGCAGTGAGTTTCAGGCACCCACCAACCTCTGAGTGAAAAAGTGTTTCCTCATCTCCCCTCTAATTTTTCTACCAATCACTTTCAATCTATGCCCCCTCATCACTGACCTCTCTGCTAAGGTGAAGAGGCCCTTCACCTCCACTCTATCTAGGCCCCTCAACATTTTGTACATTTCAATCAGATCTCCCCTCAGCCTTCTCTGTTCTGAGGAGAACAACCCCAGCCTATCCAATCTTTCTTCATTGCTGCATTTTTCCAGTCCTGGCAACATCCTCGTAAATCTCCTGTGTACCCTCTCTAGTGCAATTACATCCGTTGTGTAATGAGGTGACCAGAACTGCACACAGTAGTCAAGTTGTGGCCTAACCAATGAGTTATAAATTTCCAACATAATCTCCCTGCTTTATATTCTATACCTTGGCTAATAAAGAAAAGGATTCCATATGCTTTCTTAACCACCTTATCGACCTGTCCTACCTTCAGGGATCTGTGGACATTCACTGTAAGGACCCTCACTTCCTCTACACTTCTCAGTATTTTCCCATTAATTGTGTATCCCTTTGCCTTGTTTCACCACCCCAAGTGCATCACCTCACACTTCTCCAGGTTGAATTCCATTGACCACTTTTCTTCCCATCTGACCAGACCATCAGTATCTTCCTGCAGCCTACATATCTATCACACAGCCTACATATCTATCACACAGCCAATCTCTGTGTTGTTTGCAAACTTCTTGATCATGCCCCCTACATTTACGTCCAAATTGTTAATATATACCACAAATGGCAGGGGACCCAGTACTGAGCACTGCGGAATGCCACTGGAAACAGCCCTCCAGTCACTAAAACACACGTTAACAATTACCCTTTGTTTCCTGCCACTGAGCCAATTTTGAATCCACCTTGCTGCATTTCCCTGGATTCCATGGGTTTTCTTTTTGAAAACCAGTCTGCCATGTGGGACCTTGTCAAAAACTTTGCTAAAATCCATGTAAACCACATCAACTGCATTACCCTCAACTATCTTCCTTGTTACTTCGTCAAAAGATTCGATCAAGTTGGTCAAACAAGATCTTCCCTTAACAAATCCATGCTGACTATCCTTGATTAACCTGTGCCTTTCTAAGTGACAGTTTATCCTGCCTCTCAGAATAGATTCCAATAATTTGCCCACTACTGAGGTTAGACTGAAACAAAAACAAGAAATGCTGGAATCACTCAGCAGGTCTGGCAGCATCTGTGGAAAGAGAAGCAGAGTTAACGTTTTGGGTCAGTGACCCTTCTTCAGTTCCGAAGAAGGGTCACTGACCCGAAATGTTAACTCTGCTTCTCTTTCCACAGATGCTGCCAGACCTGCTGAGTGATTCCAGCATTTCTTGTTTTTGTTTCAGATTTCCAGCATCCGCAGTATTTTGCTTTTATATTATTGAGGTTAGACTGACTGGCCAGTAGTTATTCAATCTATCCCTCACTCCCTTTTTAAACAGAGGTACAATGTTAGCAGTTCTCCAATCCTCCGGCACCACACCTGTATCCATAAACCACTGAAAACTAACATGCAGGTGCAGCAAGCAATTAGGAAGACAAATGGTATATTGGCCTTTATTGCAAGAGGATTTGAGTACATGAGTAAAGAAGTCTTTCTGCAATCATATGAGCCTTGGTGAGACCACACCGGGAGTATTGTGCACAGTTTTGGTCTCCTTATCTAAGGAAGGGTATACTTGCCATTGTTAAATTCCAGAAAACTTGTTGTGGAAGGATGATGCTGGACCCTATCTTTACTCAGTTGCACATTTATCATACAGAATAAAGGGCTGCAAACATGTAGCTCCCCACTCAAACTCTCTACCAGTATCGATTAACAGATTCCCTTTCCTTTAGAACAAAACTTAGATTAATATGCTCAAACAACATTTCAAAATAAATTCCATATTTTGTACGAAGTATTAACATGCTCAAAATACATTTCAAAATAAATTCCATATTACATACAAAGTATTACATTGTGAGACGTCCCTCCTCTAGCACCCCTAAACATTTCTTTTTGTGAAACAATCGGATAGCTGATGACTTGCATCTACCCATTTAAGTTTGTAGATTTCCTTTCTCTCCAGCGTTTGTTTCAATCCAGCAAGGTCAATATGTAGTCTTTTCTCACTCTCACTTTTGTAGCGTGTACATTGTCCTACAAAGAACGATTATTCACATAAAATTCAGTGGCTATGCTATCTTCAGTATGTCCCTTGTTCAGAATTTCAACTAAAATATTTGACAAACAGAATCCCATATCTACTGCCTCCACAAGACCCAATGTTTCTGCAGCTAAAGTGCTTTTAACGACCATTTTTATTGTCTTAGCTTCCCAAGCTAAAAGACAACATTTCCCATTTTCACCCATCAGAACTATTCTGAAACCAGCTGCACTTGAATACCGATCAGGAAGATTAGCATGTGAAGCATCACTGAAAATGACTAGTTTCATGTTCTTTGGGTCACCTAAGGATGGTAATTTCAGTACACATTTCTTCAGAATTAATTTTTTCAATGTTATATTTGCCTTTAAAACATTCTCAACTTGCAGGTGTTTCATCATCACACATAGCTCCAGTACATCAAAACTAGCATCAGGTCAAGTTCTAGTGCACAACCAATTTAACTGAGTAATCAAGCTTCACAATTGCTCAGTCTCTGCTTTAGATATATTGTCAGCTTTCTGTGTTGACCTAGCACGATTAACCAGAATGGGAGTAACACTCTCTAAATAGGATTGCTGATTTAAAGTTATTCCAGACTTAAGTCTGCTTATTATCTAAACCAATATACTTAAAGACCCCACAAGCCTTACTCCCAATCTTAAATTCTGCCCTAATCTTATTGCTAACATAACTAGTCATTTGGTAGTACAGAACTTGAGTTTGTTTTGTTTTTGTTTGAATTTTGAGGGCTGTGTTTTCACACCGACACTATTTGGGATCTTCTTCTCCCTGCTGCTCTCACATGCGTTCAAGTCTTCAGAAGAAGGAATTTTCCTCCACACAAGATCAGGTGGCAAGTTGTTCAAACTTGCCCGTCTAAGAGCGAAGTCCTCATCAGGGAACTCCTCTTTGCTGACGATGCTGCATTAACATCTCACACTGAAGAATGTCTGCAGAGACTCATCGATAGGATTGTGGCTGCCTGCAACGAATTTGGCCTAACCATCAGCCTCAAGAAAACGAACATCATGGGACAGGACGTCAGAAATGCTCCATCCATCAATATTGGCGACCACGCTCTGGAAGTGGTTCAAGAGTTCACCTACCTAGGCTCAACTATCACCAGTAATCTGTCTCTTGAGATGCAGAAATCAACAAGCGCATGGGAAAGGCTTCCACTGCTATGTCCAGACTGGCCAAGAGAGTGTGGGAAAATGGCGCACTGACACGGAACACAAAAGTCTGAGTGTATCAAGCCTGTGTCCTCAGTACCTTGCTCTACGGCAGCGAGGCCTGGACAACGTATGGCAGCCAAAAGCGACATCTCAATTCATTCCATCTTCGCTGCCTCCGGAGAATCCTTGGCATTAGGTGGCAGGACTGTATCTCCAACACAGAAGTCCTCGAGGCGGCCAACATCCCCAGCATATACACCCTACTGAGCCAGCGGCGCTTGAGATGGCATGGCCATGTGAGCCGCATGGAAGATGGCAGGATACCCAAAGACACATTGTACAGCGAGCTCGTCACTGGTATCAGACCCACTGGCCATCCATGTCTCCGCTTTAAAGACATCTGCAAACACGACATGAAGTCCTGTGACATTGATCACAAGTCGTGGGAGTCAGTTGCCAGCGATCGCCAGAGCTGGCGGGCAGCCATAAAGGCGGGGCTGAAGTGTGGCGAGTCGAAGAGACTTAGCAGTTGGCAGGAAAAAAGACAGAAGCGCAAGGGGAGAACCAACTGTGTAACAGCCCCATCAATCAATCTTATCTGTAGCACCTGTGGAAGAGTCTGCCACTCTAGAATTGGCCTTTATAGCCAGTCCAGCCACTGCTTCACAAACCACTGACCACCTCCAGGCGCTTACCCATTGTCTCCCAAGTCAAGGAGGCCAAAGAAGTACAGAACTTGAGTATTGCTGAAAATAGGGACATTATGTCAAAGCTTTTTGTCTTGCTTCGATATAATGTGCTGAACTTTATCAGCCCGTTGACGCAGCGGGTTGCGGCACGGGGGCCGGTACAATTCTGAGGAGAGAGGGCCGCCTCGACCCGCAACGTCAAGAAGGGCCCGCCGCATATTACCGGCGGCGGGGGGACCTCGGTACGGCCTCCCCGCTGCATGGCGGCTGCACCCCAATTAGAATATGTAAAACAGTACTTACCTCTGCAGATTATGAAGCCCGCCACCTCTCCATAGACACCGGGATTTTTCGTTGAACGGGCGTCTCACTCTGCATACTGGATGGGAGGAGGGGGTTAGATTACAGGGGTCTCACTCTGCATAATGGAAGGGAGGAGGGGGGTTTTACAGGCATCTCACTCTGCATACTGGAAGGGAGGAGGGGGTAGATTATAGGGGTC
Source organism: Heterodontus francisci (assembly GCF_036365525.1). Lineage (NCBI taxonomy): Eukaryota > Metazoa > Chordata > Chondrichthyes > Heterodontiformes > Heterodontidae > Heterodontus > Heterodontus francisci. The sequence goes on from NC_090374.1 coordinate 51,775,578, forward strand.
TCACTCTGCATACTGGAAGGGAGGAGGAAGGGGGTATTACAGGGGTCTCACTGCGTACTGCAATGGAGGAGGGGGTGGATTACAGGGGTCTCACTCTGCATACTGGAAAGGAGGGAGGGATTACAGAGGTCATTGCATACTGGAAGGGAGGAGGGGGGATTACAGGGGTCTCACTCTGCATACTGGAAGGGAGGGTGGGGGATTATAGGGGTCTCACTCTGCATACTAGGAGGGAGTGGGGATCACAGGGGTCTCACTCTGCACACTGGGAGGGAGGGGGGATATTCAGGGGTATAAAAGCAAAATACTGCGGATGCTGGAAATCTGAAACAAAAACAAGAAATGCTGGAATCACTCAGCAGGTCTGGCAGCATCTGTGGAAAGAGAAGCAGAGTTAACGTTTCGTGTCAGTGACCCTTCTTCGGGATATTCAGGGGTCTCACTCTGCATACTGGAAGGGAGGTACTGTGTACCCTCCCTCCGTAAAATCTACCCTCTGCATTTGTTTGTGTTTGTGCAGGAGAAATGCATACACTCTAGTCACCCAGTGTTTGGGGAGGGTGCCAGAAAGAGTAGGAACGTTAAGGTTATGTGGATGGTGGGGGAAATCGTTGCAGCTGGGAGGATCTTGATGTGGTCATGCTGTGCCTTTCTGTGTGTTGGCCAAGATAGGCAATTCCATGCCATGCCACATAGTTGATCCATGTTAGCACCTGATGTACCCATCAACACCAATCCCTGCCCTGTCAGGAACCTGCAAATAAATGAAGGATACAACTTAATTTATCACATGGAAATGGGTATGGCTCATCCTACAGCATGCGATCCGCTTCTGCTGAGGATCCGTATGCACCAGAGGCAAGCTCAACAGGCAGGAGCAGTCCACATAGAGGCCCCCGGTCGTGAGCAGCAGCTCCCTAGGGGAGCTTGATCTTCTAAATCTAGGTGCAGCTGGTCTGTCATCACCAGAGATGCTTCATGCAAATCTGTGACTGCTTGTCAGGCAGCTGCCATGACACGTGGGTCCTACACCAGTCCCAGCTGCCACCGCAGTTCACTGAACTGGTTCAGATGGAGGGGTGGCTTCTTGGAGACAAGGGCTATCCCTTGCAGGCATGGCTCCTCACAACAGTGAGAGACCCCACCACTGCTGAAGAGGAGAGATACAATGCCAGCCACTGAGCTACAAGAGCCACCATTGAGCAAGTGATCAGCATGCTGAAAGAGCCCTTCCAATGCTTGGATGGTTAGGGTGATGCCCAGTACTACGGGCTGAAAAGGCGAGCTCCTTTCTTTGCTGCTGTTTGTGCTCTGCCCAACTACGCACTCAATCGGGGCCAGGCCTGGCATGATGAGGAGAGCCGTCAACAGGATTCCTCCTCGGACTATGAGGACGCTGAGGATCTACAACATGAAAGGCATATGGGAGGGCAGATGGAGCCCAGGCTCTGAATGCGGAGCTAGCAGTGAGCTAGGGATGTACGGCAGCGGCTTATCAGACAAAGGCTCTGCTCCATAGGAACAGACATGAGATCTGCAAGCCACACATCACCCTCGCTCTGCTGTTTTGTGGCAGTCCACATCTGCAGCATCCCTGTGTAAACCATTAGAGGCAGCAGCTGACTGAGCCAGTGTCATGTCACTGCTGTAAGTAATGATGGCATGGCAATGATGTTATTTCATATATTGGCTCTCTTGAAGGGCCAATGGTGCAAAGGGATGTGACATTGGCGCTACATGCTGGCACACATCATTCACAAAGAGAAAAGGGGACACATGTTGGTGAGGAACATTTGGTGAAAGACGTATTTACATTGCTGTGACACCCATGCATTCCCATTTGTGTCAGTGTGTTCTCTGTAAATGCTTGCCCCTTCTTGGTGCAACCTCTGCACCAGCAGCCTGACTGGAAGAAGGCTGATGATCTGATTTCCCTTTGACTGTGGATGGCTGTGGTGCGCATGAGGCCTAGAGAGCCCCAGCTGGCTGGGGGAGTGCTTGTTCATCCCCCGTATTGGATCCTCTGACGCTGGATGGATTCCGCCCATAGACCAATTGATAGGGACTATATCCCCAACCATCTGAAGCGAATTCTTTGCATGAACCACCCATGCCAGGGTGGTTGTCAACTTGCAGTTTGGTTGGTCAGCTAAGATTTTAATCAATCACTGCATGAATTCTTTCACAGAGCCCATTGTTGAAAGGACTTTCAGCTGCAGAATTCATAACCATAATGTTCATGTTTTCACATGTCTCTTGAACTCATCATTGGCAAATTCCCCTCCATTATCGGTCAGAAACTTAGTTGGTGCCCCAAGTCCAGTCCTGATCTATTTCTCCTTGATTTTATCTATAATCACCCTTTGTCCTTGCTATTTATTACTGTAGAAAGACTAAATCTAGTCGCTAGGTCTATAAATGTAGAATGAAAATATTTTTTTCTTTGTCCCATACCTTTAAATCCATGGCAACTACTTTGTTAAAGTCACATGCCAATGGAAGGTTTACAATAGGATGTGATGGCATCGTCCACTACATTTTACAGATTTCATACTTTTCACTAATCTCTTCTATTATCCTCGTATACTGTTCATCAATCACACCTGCATCCTTTAGCAGGGTTTTTAATCTTTGACAAGAAGGGTGAGCAAATTGTCTGTGTAACTATAAGGCAATTTGTCTTTTTATCCCTCTGATTCTTATCACCTGACACCATTAATACTTCTTTAACACTGTCTAGAAACATCAGATTTTGTTAAGGAGATACAACAATGCCCTGACTGGGTAAACAGCAAATTCACTGACTTTCCAAACCCAATTGCCTTATCATGCTCCATATCAAGTTTCATTTGTGCCTTTTTCATTGGCGTTTACTCAACAGTAAAGTTATCTCACTAGAGACTATATCAGTATTGATAAAGTGGCTTACTCCAGCTGTTTTACATAGAATTACTACTCTCTTCAGTGGCTTCATTGTGTTATCATCACCAAACCTAAAGTTGGTAGTACTGTTACAACTGAGGCGGGAGGAGTACACTGTTAATTCAGTCTCATTTCTCCACAGGTCACAACATATATTTAAATTTTCACACTTACTGAAACAGTCAACCATATACTCTAATTTTTCCCAGAATAAAGTACAGCAACCAGGTTTCTTTAATAAACAACAAAATTGTAAGTATTATAAACCAGGTTTTAACCAATACTGAAGTAAAACATACAGAAAAATTGAAATTTTAAAGCCCCTTATTTATCACACACACACACATACACAATTGATTAACTGGGGTAAAAAAGGGATTTTTGTTTACAGCTGTTACAAAGAAACAGAAGGAATAAAAAAAAACACATGCTGAAAAGAAGGTATGGGCAGATGTCCGTTGTGTTCGTTAGGCATCCCAAATGCGAATAGATGGTTGTCATTAGGATCTTCCCAGAACATTTCCTTCCTGGTGATGTTGAAGATCAGTTTGGGTAGGCTTTCCAAGAGATGCAGCTACAGAAGCTCTAAATTAGGTCTTACAACAGGAAGCAGCAACAAGGTTTTAGTTCTCATACATTCGATGCAAGATTTCTTCAAAGGTGCAGGATTTATTTTCAACAGAAAGATGGGCTTGTAGTCTCCTGGCAGGTCAATAAGCAAAATTGCTTTTTTAACAGTTCAAATTGAAACGGAAAACATTCCAGAAGTCAAATCTCATGATGTCTATAAATCTTAGCTTGTCACTTCCCTGCAGATATCTCTCCAGGTCAAAACAACCCCTCTGCTGGGTTTTTATTTACAAACAGGTGTCTTCCAGTAAGACTTGTTTACTCACCAAAACCAGGAACCTTTTGGTAACTTCTTTAAAAAAAACACGAAGTTCAGCAATCTCTTTAAAATTCCAGATGAATCAATGTCCATAATTCAATATAAGTCCTTAACACATTTTTTACAAAAGGAACAGAAGCAATCTTGTAACAGTACTTTTATACTCCTTAACCTTGTGTCGATCCTCACTACTGAGTGAATCCAGATAACATTGTAACCAATCTGTTGCACATACTGTCGACGTGCAAGCATATCTAATACAGCACAGTTGAATGAATCCACAACTAACGCATTCATCACAGGACTAAAACACCTTGTGACCAGTACACTTCGTTCTGATTCATCAGTATCTTCCTCTTCTGCCTCAGAATTAATTGTGTCTTGTGTTATTTTGAGGACTCTGCCCCTCTGCTTTGGGTAGATCATTGCATAATGATACTTTGAGTCACACCTGAAGCACCTATTAACTGTTCCTTGGACATTCCTGGTACTCATTCGCCTATGATTGCTGTTCCAATTCTATTTTCCACTGTAATAGACCTGCTAAAGGTGCTTTCATCCTCATTCCTCCTGCCTTTAACTCTTCCTTTGTACTTATGCCTACGTCCAGTATCTGGACCATTTCTACATTAAAAAAAAAATCCTAGTTTCCAACCTTCAGCTTTAGGCAACCATCCTCTCCTACCGTGTTAAATTCCAGAAGACTTGTTGTGCAAGGATAATTCTGGAGCCTATCTTTACTCAATTTCACATTTATTGTACAGAGTAAAAGGATTACAAACATGTAGCTCCGCAATCAAACTTTCTACCAGTCTCAGTAAGAGTCTCCTTATAAGTGCTCATGTAAGACCCCAGTTAACACCCTCCACCTGCATATAATTAAGCAATTAACAGCCATAGAGGGAGTGCAACGAAGGTTCACCAGACTGTTTCCTGGGGTGGCGAGATGGTCCTATGAGGAGCGATTGAGGGGACTGGACCTGTATTCTCTAGCGTTTAGAAGAATGAGAGGCGATCTCATTGAAGCATACAAAATTCTTACAGAGCTCAACAAGATTAATGCAGGAAGGATGTTTCCCCTGGCTGGGGGCGGGGGTGGGGGGAGGGGTGGGGGGGGTTCTAGAACCAGGGGACACAGTCCCAAAATAAGAGGTAGGTCATTTAGGACTGAAATGAGGAGGAATTTCTTAACTCAGAGGGTGGTGAATCTATGGAATTCTCTGCCCCAGAGGGGTGGAGGCTCAGTCATTGAGTCATATTCAAGACAGATATCGATAGATTTCTAAATATTAAAGATATCAAGGGATATGGGGATAGTGCGTTGAGGTAGAAGGTCAGCCATAATCTAGTTGAATGGTGGAGCAGGGTCAGGGGACCAAATGGCCTACTCCTGCTCCTGTTTCCTATGTTCCACTTCTGACCTTATGATGGAGAGAAGGTCATTGATGAAGCAGCTGAAGATAATTAGGCATAGGACACTACCTGGGGAGCTCCTGTGGCAATATCCTGGGACTGAGGTGGTTAGCCTTCAATAACCACAACCATCTTCCATAGTGAATTGAATTGGCGGAATACTGGCATCTGTGATGTTGGGGACCTCAGGAGGAGGCCAAAATGGAACATACACTCAGCACTTCTCCTGAAGATGTTTTCAACTGCTTCAGCCTTGTCTTTTGCACTGATGTGCTGGGCTCCCCATCACATTGAGGATGGGGATATTTGTGGAGCCTCCTGCTTTGGTTAGTTGTTTAATTGTGCACCACCATTCACAACTCGATGTGGCAGGACTGCACATCTTTGATCTGGTCCATTAGTTGTGGGATTGCTTAGCTTTGTCGATTGCATGCTGCTTCTGCTGTTTATCATGCATACAGTCCCCTGTTGTAGCTTCACCAAGTTGGGACCTCATTTTTGGATATGCCAGGTGCTGCTCCTGGCATACTCTCCTGCACTCTTCATTGAATCAGCGTTGATCCCCTGGCTTGATGGTAGAATGAGGGATATGTCTGGACGTGAGGTTACAGATTGTGGCTAAATACAATTCTGGTGCTGCTGACGGACTACAGCACCTCATGGATGCCCCGTTTTGAGCTGCTAGATCTGTTCTGAATCTATCCCATTTATCATGGTAATAGTGTCACAAAACACAATGGAGGGTATCCTCAGAGTGAAGGCTGGACTTGTCTCCACAAGGACTGTGCGGTGGTTACTCCTACCAATACTGTCATGGACAGATGCATCTGCAACAGTGCCCCTATGTACAAAGCCAAATACCTCACACACTTTCTTAACTACCTTAAATACTTGCCCTTCCATCTTCAAAGATTTGTGAATATGCACCCCCAGGTTGCTCTGCTGTTGTAGCCCCTCATTTAGAGTCTGCGAGATTATGCTGCCTCTCCATGTTCTGCCTGCCAATGTGCATCACTTCACACTTGCCTGTGTTAAATTGCAGCTGCCATGTGTCTGCCAATTTCATCAGTCTATGTTTTCTTGAAGCCTATTACTATCCTCACTATTTGCCCTGATTGCTAAATTTTGTACCATCCATAAACTTCTAAATTGTTATCCCTACACACAAACCCAGGTCATTTATGTATAACAAGAAAAGCAATGGTCCTAATACTCTGGGGCCCGGACTGCATACTTTCATCCAGTCAGAAAAAAAATCTGCTCATCACTTCTTTCTAAAAGAGTAAAATACATGCCATATGCTTTATTTAACTACCTGTCATGCATTTATGAAGAAGCACTGGGTATATATATTCTGCATTTATAACCTGCCATGAAATTGTTGATCAGTATATTTGTTTTTAGTTTCATTTTAATAGAAAGTCGAGATAATAAGAAATGTTGATTTCTTGTCCTTAGGGAACTTGTTATAAAGCTGAACTACTGGCCTCTGGTGTAATTAGAAGTAAAGATGGAACCATCCATCGTAACCCTGTGCATTGGATTAAAGCACTCCTGGGAGACCAAATACCAGTCAGCCGGAAATTTGCATGGAGCAAGGTACTGGTATAAAAACTACAGTGAGCAAAATTACTGTGATAATTTGCTCAATTGTAGTTAAGGAATATTATGACTTGGCTACTTCTCCTATATATTTTAAAATAATTACTGTTGGAAAATTCAAAGAGCATCAAATTTCAAAGTCAAAGGGTTGCTTAGATAGCTGCAAAAAGATTAACGTGTAATATTAGCTGGGTCGATTTTAAACCTACCTGCCAGATAGAAACTAGATAGGTGGGCAGTTAAAAATGAGCATGCTACTTACCCACTCAGATCCTGACCATTTCCAATTTTAACCTGCAGGGTTTTCCAGGCAGATGAGGAGCCCGCCTAAAGTAGGCAGGAGCCTCATAACTTTTTGCACATCCGCACCAGTTACTTGGATGCCAACAGGGTACTGAATGGCCACCCACCCGCCCACTTTGTACCCTCTTAACCCTAGGTAGGAAATGGACTGATGACATTTACACAAGGCCTATGAACTAAAATCCCTTGAGCCTGAAATTTAGGTCAACAAGTGTGTTTTGCATGTTTTGTCACCACCTGTCCAAAAGCTGCTCCCAGTTAAAATTGATCCCGCTGCTTTCAAGTCTTGGTCAGTGAAACAGGCTTTCCCAGATCTTTGTTGTGCCATTTTTCAAGATTTTTGTATTCTCTTCAGCTGAATAAATGAAATATTGATAATTCGTAATGATTAAACAGCAAACTAACTGCCTAACAGTTGTGAAAGGATTAATATTACAGATGTGTTATGATTGGACAATTTTCTTTCATGATTTCCATTGAATTGTGTCATGCAGACGCCCACCTGCCAAGGATGAGAGATATTAATTTTGTCATATAAACATTGATTTTAAACTATTGCTGGAGCGAGGAAATGACTTGTTAAACAGATCAGCCATGGCTGGAAAAAAACATTTACATACTAACAGACAGTGCTTGTGGAGACAAAGGACTATTCCCTGACACATTCAACCCACAATGGACTTTGATCACCAGACATTGAAGGTGAGGAAGCTCACATTCCAGGATGACTGCTAAGATGGCTGAATCCACAAACAGACGTGGTCAAACCAGCTAGTCACATGACTAAACTGCTTGGAAACCTGAGTTTTTTGAATTGTACAGACAGTTTGAGAAGAAAAAGACTGTTTGATCTTGGACTCAGCAGACCTCTCCTGTCTGTTTCCATCTCTTTCTCACGGAACTCCAAATCCACTGAAGACATGAACCTCAAGAGAGAAAAGTCTCCTACATCGAACAAGTTTTAAGAAGAATACTGGGCCCCAATCAAGGACTCAACAGTGAGCTTGAAGAACATTAACCAAAACCATCTTCAGATACTGCCTCAAACTTATCCACTTTATTTCTTCTGCTCTTTTCTGTCTCTATCTGCATGTATGTTTCGCATATGCATGCTAGCGTGGGTGCATCGCGTATCCATAGGCGTTAACTGAATTAGAGTTTAAGTTTAATAAATTGCAACCTTTTTTCTTTAAACCTAAGAAAACCTGTTTGGCTGGTTTCTTTGCCTTATAATTGGAAAGCAGTGAAGAAGGATTCACGAATGGGGAGCTAAACAAAACGGTGTGTTTAAAATAAAACCTTGCTATGGTAAGACCAGGTGAAGGCTGAGCAGGAACCCTAGACCCCTTTTCACCTGGTCATAACAATTGATATTGCTTGGATCCTCAGAAAAATTATGTATACCCACCTTTTGGATTCTCTGTTGCTGAGTTACAAAAATATGGACAGCTAACCTTTTTTGTATCTCTCAGTCATTTAAAAAAAAGTTTTTAGTGAATTTCTGCACATGAAAGTTGGCGATGTCACTGCAGGAAAATGGAAGCTTTTTCATTTCAATGTAATGCATTGCCTGAATTTGTTTACTTTTTAGGTTACATATAAAAAAAAAGAACTTTTGGAATACAGTTCAATGATTAAATCATCATCCAAGGTTCCAGAGACTCGGCCTATTTTACAGTCAACCACATTAACAGATAAGACATCTTCAATGCCTCCACAATGCGGAATTATCAGAGGTTTGTTTATAGCAAACAGCAAACAATTTATTCTATGGCTGTTATTATTACTGATCTTCCAGTTGATATATTTCAATAGTAATTTTTTTATAAATATGTTAGAAAACCTTTTGTTCCCTTAGTTCGCTCTCTCATTAACCTCTTCTCTTGAAATAAACTAACTTAGATAAAACTCTCTTTCCAATAATTTTTTATTATTTGTTCACGGGATGTGTCACTGGCAAGGGCCTGCATTTATTGCTCATCCCTAATTGTCCTTGACAAGTTGGTGACAAGCCGCTTTCTTGAACTATTGAAGTTTAGGTGGTGTAGGAACACCCACAGTGCTGCCAGGGAGGGAGTTCCAGGATTTTGAACCAATGACAGTGAAGGAACGGCGATATAGTTCCAAGTCAGGATAGTATATGACTTGGAAGGGAACTTGCACATGGTGGTTTTCCAATGTGTCTGCTGCCCTTGTCCTTCTAGGTGGTAGGGGTCGCAGGTTTGGAAGGTGCTGTCAAAGGAAGCCTGGTGAGTGCATCTTGTATGTAGTACACACTGGTGCCACTGTGCATCGGTGGTGGAGGGAGTGAATCTTTAAGGTGGTGAATGGGGTGCCAGTCAAGCGGGCTGCTTTGTCCTGGATGATGTCGAGCTTCCTGAGTGTTGTTGGAGCTGCACCTATCCAGGCAAGTGGAGTGTATTCCATCACACTCCTGACTTGTGCCTTCGAGATGGTGGGCAGACTTTGGGGAGTCAGAAAGTGAGTTACTCACCATTGAATTCCCAGCCGCTGACCTGCTCTTGTAGCCACCGTATTTATATGGCTAGTCCAGTTAAGTTTCTGGTCAATGGTAACCACCAGAATGTTGATGGTGGGGGATTCAGCAATGGTAATGCCATTAAACATCAAGGATAGATTGTTAGATTCTCTGTTGTTGGAGATGGTATTTGCCTGGCACTTGTGTGGTGTGAATGTTAATTGTCACTTACCAGCCCAAGGCTGAATGTTGTCCAGATCTTGTTTCAAGCGGGCACAGCTGCTTAAGTATTACTGATGTGGACAGAAAAGTTCATAGTGATCCAAACAAATGCACATTTTTCATGTCTAATTATCCATGGCTGCAGCAATTCACGTATCCATTTCAAATTTAGATCTGAATTGTTTCTGATCTCCATATCCAGTACTTGCATATATGTACTGCCTTTAGCCTTGCTTCGCAGAGACAATTGTAGTTGCAGAACAATGTTCAGGTAACTGTTAGGGAAGTTAACCAACAGCATAGCCAAAAAGGTAACTTTTGAGGAGGCCTATGGAGGACAATAGCAAGGTGGAGGAGGATGGATAGAGATATTTAGAGTGTAGGGGCAAGCTGGCTGATGATTCTGTCCAGAGTTGAAAGAGTGAATGAACTCAATGGACTCCTGTGTTTGAACATTTCATATTTACAGGTGGTCTTGGTAGTGAATATGATATTGGGTTAAAAATTCAGATTAGGGGAAAGGTTAACATTCAGAAGAGAAAAATTTAAAAAAATGCTTCTTTCACCCTGTCCTGTTGAAACTTACACACATAATCAATCCCACATCTTTTCCTTGCAACACATTCTGCAGTCTCTTGTGGGAAGAGGTGAATAAAAAAGAAAGGTTGTACAACATCAGATTCCGCTTGAGCAAGTAGCCAGGGAAGAGGCTGGAATCAGAGGCTAGCTGGAGAGTATCTTTGGGGAGGGGGGGTGGGTAACAAGATATCTTTGGTCTTGCCACTGTTAAACTGGACAAAGTTCTGGCTTATTCATGACTTTATATTGACCAAATTCAGTGGTAGTCATGGAATCGAAGGTGATGGTGGGTCAGTACAACTAGGGGTGGATGCTGATCCTGATTTCACAGAGGTCCACCCAATTCAACTCCCGAGATAGACAGACACTGCTCCTGCCCAAAGCAGCTGGGAGCTTTATTAAAATATTTAAATTGGGGGCCTACACTGGTTCTAAGACACCAATGCAATTTTCAGATAATGATTACATCCCTTTCCCCGCTGCACTTTAAGCATACAGTTGACTCTGTGGAGGAGCAGCCAGATTTCCTGCCCATTTCCCTTAGCTCCACTCAGTGAGTTCAGTGTAGCAGCTTGCCAATATCATGCAGATGAGGCACAATCATGAAAATAGATGCGATCTCCTGCTGGTGCCATTGGGTGGGCTTAGCAGATGTCCCACCTACTGCCCACCCTCCAGAGTTTGAATATCACCCCATGCTTCCTTTGGAGACTGTTAACCTGGCCTGGACGCTCCCAGTGGAGCAGAGTATGGCTCACCACACTTGGAAAATTGGCTTCCACATGTATACCAGATCCCTTTCCAGCTTAAGGAGCAGGAACCTCTGGTGTTGGATGTCCCTGCTCTTGACTCTTCCCTTTAGCCATCATTTGCCCAGCTGTCCCTTAGAAAGCAACTAGGGGACTCCCAGAAAAGGCAAAGACATCACCTCAAACAGAGCCTCAAGGAATTTTTGTGCCGTTGTCATTTAGCATTAATCTGGTATGTGGGCCTTATTATGTTATCATATTGTAAACAGCAATGGTAATGGCTGATCAGCATTACAGGTCAAGAACTGGTACGTCCTATGCTGATGTTAATTATGATTGAGATTAGTGCATTTGATGTACTCTACCTGAATTTTAGCAAGGCTTTTGACAAGGTCCCACATAGCAGACTGGTCCGAAAAATATAAGCCCATGAGATCCAAGGGAAAGTGGCAAGTTGGATCCAAAATTGGCTCAGTGGCAGAAGCAAAGGGCTATGGTTGACATGTGTTCTTGTGATGGGGAGGCTGTTACAAGTGGGGTTCTGCAGGGCTTACTACTAGGTCCCTTGCTTCTCATGGTATATACCAATGATTTTGAATTAAATGTAGGGGGCATGATTAAGAATGGCACAAAAATTGGTCATCTGGTTGATAGTAAGAAAGAAAGCTGTAAACTGCAGGAAGATATCAATGGACTGGTCAACTGGGCAGAAAAGTGACAAATGGAGTTCAATTCGGAAGTGTGAGGTAATGCATTTGGGGAGGGCAAACAATGCAAGAGAAAACACAATAAATGGTAGGATATTGAGAATAGTAGAGGAACAGAGGGACCTTGGAGTGCATGTCCACAGATCCTTGAAGGTAGTAAGACAGGTAGGTAAGGTGATTAAGAAGGCATACAAGATACTTCCCTTTATTAGCTCAGGCAAAGGGCAGGATTTTTGAAGGCCAATGGGGCGAGACTGGAGGTGGGCAGGCTCGTAATTTCTCACCAGCATGTGAGTTTTCTGGCACCATCCCGCCCTGAGTCATTTTTAAGAAGACCTAGTCAGGGTAGAATGGCTACCTGCACGGAAATGGTGGGTAGCCTTTTGAGGTAATTAAGGGACCTATTGAGATATTTGTCAGTCAGCAGGCAGGCCCCACACTGCAGCTCAAACATGGTCAGTGAGGGGAGGCAGCTTCTAGGCGGGAAATGCAGGCGAGCAGCTGTTGGGGGCAGCACTTTATTCTGCTAGGGACCCCCCCCCACCCCTGCATCTACCATGGCCTTTGGGCCACAGCTAGCGTATTGTGCACAATTCTGGTCAGGAGGGATGTGATCGCACTAAAGAGGTTGCAGAGGTGATTTAGGAGGAGATTGCCAGGACTGTAGAATTTTAGCTATGAAAATAGATTGGATAGGCTGGGGTTGTTTTGGAACAGAAGAGACTGAGGGGAGATTTAATTGAGGTATATAAAATTATTAATGGCCTGCATAGAGTGGATAGGAAGGACCGATTTCTGTTAGAGAGGTCAATAACAAGGGGCCATAATTTAAAGTAACTGAAGGATTAGGGTGGACTTGAGGGGAAATGTTTTCACCGAAAGGCTGGTGGGGGTCTGGAACTCACTGCCTGAAAGGGTGTTAGAGGAAGAAAACCTCATCATATTTAATAAGTACAAGGCTATGAAGCAGGAGCTGAAAAGTCAGGTTAGGCTGGTTGGGCATTTTTGACCCACACAGTCATGGTAGACCAAATGGCTTCTTTCTGTGCCATAAATTTCTATGATTCTCTGTCCCTTTATATGTTAGTTGTTTATAGTTTAAAGGATCAGTTATTTCTCTGTGTGATTCCTACACCTTTAAATTTTGTTGTCTTTCAAACCAGAGTGGTTGTGCAAATATATCTTTTTTAAATCCTATACAGAAATCTCTCCCAAGACTCAGAAAGAGAAATCCAGCAGCACCTTTATGCAGCTTCATGAGATTTTCCTTATAAGAAATGAAGAATTTCTGCCTTGTCACATTATGGATCAGCACTGGAAGTTCTACGTGGAGTGCGATGAGTGGAATTTCTAAAGTTATTCTTAAGACAAATGCCTTTTTATAATGATAAACCAGGGAAATGTCCACATTTTTGTAAAAATTGAGTCCCAGAGATGCCAACAAACCATTGTTGCAGAAACATGGATGGTGTAATTCTAAATCAATGTTAATTGCTTTCTTTAACAATGAAGATTTTAATAACCTTCCCCAGTATTGGATGCAACAGAAGTTAACATTTAGTTAGTACTTTTTCTTATTTGTTTTGGTTTGGATACTTTCCAATTTTATGTTTGGTAGTAATTTCAAAGCTGAGGTTTTATGGAATGTTTGCATAAGATCACCAGTATCATACAGTTGTGTTTATTGTTCCATTAAAAGAATTCTTCTGTTGAAACCATCCACTTCCTCTAAGAAGCCTTTGCAAAAAGTGAAAATGAAATGGTTATCAACATGCCAGGAAAATGGTTAAAAAGAACTGTGAAAACAATGTGAATTCATTTCTGAAAAACACACGAACACTGGCATCTTTCAGCAATTGTATTCAATTATACAAATTGAAAGACTGTATTTGCCTTGTTATATGAGATTTTTTAAGTGGCCACAAATTTATATGTAGTGAGGTATACTTCAGCTTAAGAGTTTGTCATTCAGCCTTTCTAGTTGTTTTACCAAAATGGTTTTCATATTGCAATGTAATTGAATTAAAATTGTTGCAGGTAACACTGTTATTCTTGCACTGTATGTTTTAGCAGAATAAAAGGGACATTGAATTAATTGTGAAGAAAATGTGCTTCACTACAGATTGACTGTTTTACTTTCAATTTTTCCACTACTCCAATTACACTGAAGTGCAAGGTGCATTTTGAAAATTTAGGGATCTCTATTTCAAAGCATTAAATACTTAGTACAGAACCTGAAAGATAAAGAACACACAATTTAAAATAATGCATATTTTAGCTTCAATAGGTAAACTATATGTTATTTAACAACAACTTGAATTTATGTAGTACCTTTAATGTATTAAACTGTTCCAAGGCATTTCAGACAAAAAATGACACAGAGCCAAAGATGGGAGATATTAAGGCACGTGACTAAAAGCTTGGTCAAAATAGCAGGCCAAAATTTATAGTCCTATCCCTGTAATTGGCGGTGGGCGAAAACAATGATGCTGACACCATTTTTAAAGGGCTTCGAGCCCTACATTTAAATTTAAATATTTAAAGAAGTATTGATTTTTTAAAATTAAATAAATTGATCCTGACCTTCTCCCACCCCCACAGTAACCATAGAATTAATTACCTGCCCTCTTTCCGCACCCCCCAAATCACTTACCTTTTGCACCTGCCCTTCCCCCCAAAAGTTCATAAACTTTACACTTTATCCTTTGCCACCATCCCCTACATCAATGAAATGATGCTAATCCTCTCTCCCCACCCCCACACTGAAAAACTTATCTGCTCCCCACCTCCCAACCAGTATTCCGCCCCGGATCCCTGAATGGGGATCTGAAGGCGCAGGAGTGCTGGCCATCGGCACGAATATCGCACTGGGACAAATGGCGGGAGCGAGAAGGTAATTTATTCGTTTCGTTAAATCAGGCTGAGCAGTGGGGTGGGGGTGGGGGGTGGGGGGGGGTGCCGCTACGAGTCCTTGCTGCCGCTGGCACTATTGGGCCGAGCCTTCCTGGCATCGACGCTCTTGGTGGGCCTCTGCCAGAGTCATTTTCCGCCCCTCCCCCCCACCCCCTGCCATGACCCCCGACATCGGCGGCGGGGGGTGGGTGGGGGGTGCGGTTTGTAAAATTCGCCCCAGTATGTTTTAAGGAGTGTTTTGAGGAGAAACAGCGAGATGGAGAGCTTCAGGGAGGAAATTCCAGAGTTTGGGGCTTGTACAGCTGATGGCACTGCCACCAATGGCGGGAGTAGAGGATGCAATAGAGGCCAGAATTGGAGGAATGCAGAGGTCTTGGAGGGCTGTAAGTCTGGATAAGATTACAGAGTTAGGGAGGGATCTCAGAAGAGTCAGGGGATATAAAAGTATGAATTAGAGATTCAATAATAGATGGACTGAGGTAGGGGTGGAGATGGGTGGTATTATGGTGCTGGATGCAGGGAAGGTAGCATAAGTGGTTATGTCACTGGACTTGTAATCCAGAGGCCTGGACTTAGGATCTGGAGATATGAGTTCAAATCCCACTATGACAGCTGGGGAATTTAAATTTAGTTAATTAAATAAATCTGGAATAAAATGCTAGTATCATTAATGGTGACTTTGAAACTACTGGATTGTTGTAAGAACTCATCTGATTCATTAATGTCCTTTAGGAAAGGAAATCTGCTAATCTTACCAGGTCTGGCCTACATGTGACCACAGATACAGCAATGTGGCTGACACTGAAATGGCCTAGCAAGCCACTCAGTTATATCAAACCACTGCAGGAAAGTCAAATAAGAATAAAACAGGATGGACCAGCAGGAATCAACCTAGGCAAAGTCTCACCTGCCCAGTCAACCCTGCAAAATCCTTCTCACTAACATCTGGGGGCTTGCCAAAATTTGGAGAGCTGCCCTGCAGATGTCAAGCAACAGCCTGACATAGTCATACTCATAAATTCATACCTTTCAGCCAGATTCCTCCATCATCATCCCAGCAGCAGGACAGAACTATCAGAGGTGACAACACAATGATATACAGTCAGGAGCGATCAACCCTGGGAGACCTTAGCATTGACTCTGGACTCCATGAAGTCTCATGGCACAAGGTCAAATATGGGCAAGGAAACATCCTGCTAATTACCACCTAAAGCCCTTCCTCAGCTGATGAATTAGTACTGGGCCATGTTGAACACCACTTGGAAGAAGCACTGAGGGTAGCAAGGTACTCTGTGTCGGGGTCTTTAATGTCCATCACCAAGAATGGCTCAGTAGCATCAACACAAATGAAAAACCTACTTAAACTCGTCCTCATCAATCAACCTATTTCAGATGCATCTAACCATTTAGGAGTGACCACTGCAACGTCTCGGTGGAGACAATCTGTCTTCATCCTGCAACGTTCCACTACCACCATGCTAAATGGGACAGATTCATAACAGATCTAACAGCTCAAAGCTGGGCACCCATGAGACACTGTGGGCCATCGGCAACAGCAGAATTGTATTCCACTACAATCTGTAACCTTGTGACCTGGCATACCCCTCACTCCACCATCAAGCTAGGGGACAAAGTTCAATAAGGATTGTAGAAGAGCATGCCAGATGCAGCATCAGGTGTACCCAGAAATGAGGTCCCAGCCTCATGAAGCTACAACATAGGACTACAGAGAAAGCAGCAGGCTATAAACGGAGCTAAGGGAACCCAAAACCAATGGGTCAGATCAAAGCTCTGATGTAGTCCTGCCACATCCAGTTGTTGATGGTGGTGGACAATTAAATAACTAAAGGAAGGAGGAGGCTTCATGCTCTTCAACAATGGTGGAGCCCATTATCTAAATGCAAAAGGTAAGGCTGAAGTATTTACAACCATCTTCAGAAGAGTCTCCTGAGGTCCTCAGCAGAGAAGCCAATTTTCAGTCAATACTCTTCACTCCACGTGATATCAAGAAACAGCTGAATGGACTGGATACAGCAAAGAGCATGGGCCCTGACAACATCCAGGTTGTAGTGCTGAAGACCTGTGTTCCAGAACTAGCCACACCTCTAGCCAAGCTATACCAGCACAGCTACAACACTGGCATCTACCTGACAATGTGAGAAATTGTTAGGTACATCCTGTCCAAAAAAGCAAGACAAATCCAATCTGGCCAATTACCACCCCATCAGTCTACTCTCAATCATTGTGAAGTGATGGAACAGGTCATGGACAATGCTATCAAGCAGCACTTATTCACCAATAACTTGCTCATTGATGCTCAGTTTGGGTTCCATCAGGACTGCTTGGCTCCAGACCTCGGTACTTCTCAGGTACTGAAGCAGTCCGTGCTCAGATGCAGGCAGATCTGGACAATGTTCAGGCTTGGGCGGAGAAGTGGCAAGTTTCATTCCAAAACGTGTCAGGCAACGACCATCTCCAACATGAGAGAGTCAAACCACATCCTCTTCATCTTCAATTATATTACCAATGATAAATCTCTGTTGACTAGAAACTTAACTGGATAAGTCATATGAATGTGTGGCTGCAATAGCAGAGGCTGGGAACTCTGCAAGGAGTGACTTACCTCCTGACTCCACAAAGCGTTTCCAATATCTATAAGGTGTAAGTCGACAGTGTGATAGAATACTTTGCACTTACCTGGATGTGTGCAGCTCCAACAGCACACTTGAAGCTCAACACCATCCAGGACAAAGCAGCCTGCTTGATTGGCATCCCATCCAAAACCTTAAACATTCACTGGTGCAACTACAAGATGCATTGCAATAACTCTCCAAGGTTTGCTTGACAGCATCTTCTAAAATTCTACCACCTAGGAGAACAAGGTCAACAGATGTAAGGGAACACACCACCAGCAAATTCCACACCCAGTCACTCAGCACTCTGACTGGGAAAAACATCGCCATTGCTTCATTGTCACTGAGTCAAAATCCTGGAACTCCCTAAGTAACAGCACTCCCACATGGACTGCAGCAGTTCAAGAACATGGCTCATCACCACCTTTTCAAGGGCAATTAGGAAGGGCAATACAATGCCCACAGTGCTGTGACTCAAAAAAGGTGAGTGCAGTACAGTCAAAAGACATGTCATTTGTGACTTTGATTAGCATCATTAGCATTATTAGCTGTGGTAGGGGCAGAATCTGATAGAAGAGGTTCAAACATGGAGCTTCAGGAAAGATTGGCCCAGATTTGGGAGGCAAAACATCCAAGCACTTTGGAGTGGAAAGGGGGTTGGCAATCCCTTTAAAAAGAATAAAGGTGCACTTCATATTGGAGTTTCATAGAAAGTCATATTCAAAACATTACAGGGATAAAATTGGATAGCCCCCAAAATTGGGCTCAGGATCACAATCTTTGTGCTGCCTGCTAATTATAATGATTATGGCATGCAGCCCAGCACTAGATGTGCTGTTGAGTGGCTGCACACATCAGTACGGGGCCCAAGTTCGTGCAAGGCTATCATCACAAAGTTAACCTGTACTACCTAAAGCCAGACTGCATCTCTTAAAGGCAAGGTGCATTCAGATCTGACTCTTGAAGTCCCTAGCTCCGATACTGGCACTGTACGAACCTTAGAGGATAGCATAGTGGTGGGATTTGCACTGATTATAGAGTTATAGAGTCGTTTATGGCACAGAAAGAGGCCACTTGATCCATCGAGTCCATGCCAATTCTCCACGGAGCTGTGCAATCAATCCCACTCCCAGCTCGATCCCTGTAGCCCTGCAAGTCTATTTCTCTCAGTTGGCCATCCGACTTCCTTTTGAAGTCATTGATTGTCTCTGCCTCCACCACCCTGGTCGGCAGTGAGTTCCAGGTCATTACCACCCGCTGCATAAAAAGTACTTCCTCATATTCCCTCTGCATCTCTTGCCCAAAACTTTCAATCTGTGTCCCTAGTCCTTGTACTATTTGTTAATGGGTACAGTTTTTCCTTGTCCAACTTCTACACTTCTTTTAAATCTCCCCTCAATCTCTTTTGTTCTAAGGACAATGAACCCAGCTGTTCCAACCCAACCTTATAACTAAAATCCTCCATCCCTGGAACCATCCTGGTAAATTTCCTCTGCACCATCTCAAGGACCCTCACATTCTTCCTAAAGTTCGGTGACCAGAACTGAATGCAATACTCCAGTTGAGGCCCAACCAGAGCTTTATAAAGGTTCCGCAAAACTTCCCTGCTTTTGTACTCAATGCCTCTATTTATAAAGCCCAAGATCCCATATGCTTTACGAACCATTCTCTCAATATGTCCTGCCATCTTCAAAGATCTATGTACATGGTGGTGGACAATTAAACAACTAACTGGAGGAGGTGGCTCCACAAATATCCCCATTCTCAATGATGGGGAGCCCAGCACATCAGTGCGAAAGATAAGGCTGAAGCATTTGCAACAATCTTCAGCCAAAAGTGCCGCGTTGATGATCCATTTCGGCCTCCTCTTGAAGTCCCCAGCATCACAGATGCCAGACTTCAGCCAATTCGATTCACTCCGCGTGATATCAAGAAACGACTGAAGGCACTGGATACTGCAAAAGCTATGGGCCCTGACAATATTCCGGCAATAGTACTGAAGACCTGTGCTCCAGAACTTGCTGCACCCCTAGCCAAGTTGTTCCAGTACAGCTACAACAGTAGCATCTACCCTGCAATGTGGAAAATTGCCCAGGTATGTCCTGTACATAAAAAGCAGGACAAGTCCAACCCGGCCAATTACTGCCCCATCAGCCTACTCTCAATCATCAGTAAAGTGATGGAAGGTGTCATCAACAGTGCCATCAAGTGGCACTTGCTTAGCAATAACCTGCTCAGTGACGCTCAGTTTGGGTTCCGCCAGGGCCACTCAGCTCCTGACCTCATTACAGCCTTGGTTCAAACATGGACAAAAGAGCTGAACTCAAGAGGTGAGGTGAGAGGTGAGATGAGACATCAAGGCAGCATTTGACTGAGTATGGCATCAAGGAGCCCGAGCAAAACTGAGGTCAATGGGAATCAGGGGGAAAACCCTCCGCTGGCTGGAGTCATACCTAGCGCAAAGGAAGATAGTTGTGGTTGTTGGAGGTCAATCATCTGAGCTCCAGGATATCACTGCAGGAGTTCCTCAGGGTAGTGTCCTGGGCCCAACCATCTTCAGCTGCTTCATCAATAACCTTCCTTCAATCAATGGTCAGAAGTGCGGATGTTCGCTGATGATTGCACAATGTTCAGCACCATTCGTGACTCCTCAGATACTGAAGCAGTCCGTGTAGAAATGCAGCAAGATCTGGACAATATCCAGGCTTGGGCTGATAAGTGGCAAGTAACATTCGTGCCACACAAGTGCCAGGCAATGACCATCTCCAACAAGAGAGAATCTAACCATCTCCCCTTGACATTCAACAGCATTACCATCGCTGAATCCCCCAATATCAACGTCCTAGGGGCTACCATTAACCAGAAACTGAACTGGAGTAGCCATATAAATACCGTGGCTACAAGAGCAGGTCAGAGGCTAGGAATCCTGCGGCGAGCAACTCACCTCCTGACTTCCCAAAGCCTGTCCACCATCTACAAGGCACAAGTCAGGAGTGTGATGGAATACTCTCCACTTGCCTGGATGGGTGCAGCTCCAACAATACTCAAGAAGCTTGACACCATCCAGGACAAAGCAGCCCACTTGATTGGCACCCCATCTACAAACATTCACTCCCTCCACCACAGATGCACAGTGGCAGAAGTGTGTACCATCTACAAGATGCACTGCAGCAATGCACCAAGGCTCCTTAGACAGCACTTTCCAAACCCGCGACCTCTACCAACTAGAAGGACAAGGGCAGCAAATACATGGGAACACCACCACCTGCAAGTTTCCCTCCAAGTCACACACCATCCTGACTTGGAACTATATGGCCGTTCCTTCACTATCGCTGGGTCAAAATCCTGGAACTCCCTTCCTAACAGCACTGTGGGTATACCTACCCCAAATGGACTGCAGCAGTTCAAGAAGGCAGCTCACCACCACCTTCTCAAGGGCAATTAGGGATGGGCAATAAATGCTGGCCTGGCCAGCGTCACCCACATCCCATGAATGAATAAAAAAAAACATGTATCCCCAGGTCCCTCTGTTCTTGCACAGTCTTTAGTACTGTGCCATTAAGTCTATATTGCCTCACACTATTCCTTCTGCCGAAATGCATCACCTCACACTTGTCTGTCCTATGTGCCACCTTGCTGCCCAGTCTGCTAGCTTATCAATGTCCTGTTGCAGATGGTTCATATCCTCCTCACTGTTTGCCACACCTCCAAGTTTGGAAGTTTGAGATTCTCCTCTGTATTCCAAGATCCAAGTCATTTATATATAACAAAAAAGTATTGGCTCCAGGACTGACCGTTGGGGAACACCACTGTATAGCATCCTCCAGTTACCTCCAAACAACCATTTACTGCAACTTGCTGTTTTTTGTCCTTAAGCCAGTTTTTTTTTATCCAATTGGACACTGGCCCTCCTATTCCAGGAGCCTCAATTTTTTTAACCAGCCTTTTATGTGGTACCTTAACAAATTCTTTCCTAAAATCCACATAAATGACATCCACCGCATTCCCTTCTCTGTTACTTCATCAAAAATCAATTAGATTAGTCAAGCATGATCCTGCCTTTTATTAACTCGAACCTCTCCAAGTGTCACTGATTATCATTTCACTGATGTTAAACTAAGTGGCCTGTAATTGCTCGGACTGTCCTTGCACCCTTTCTTGAATAAGTGTGTCACATTTCCCACTCCCCTTTTCCAGGGAAGATTGGAAGATTATGGCAAGCCCTTTCACTGTCTCCATTCCCACTTCCTTTCGCAACCTGGGTTGCAAGCCTTCCGGACCAGGTGACTTATCAACCCTAAGCATAGCCAAGCTTTTTAGTACTTCCCCACTCTCAATTTTTATCCTATCCATTGCTGCTACTCTCTCTGCTTCAAACGATATTTTGTCTGTCTCCATTCACTTAGTGAACACTGATACAAAGTACTCATTAAGTATCTTAGCCTTGTGCTGCACCTCTAAGCATATATCACCCTCTCTGTCCCTAATAGACCCCACTAGTTACATGCCAGGAGAAGCTCTTTGGGTTCCCTTTTATGTTAACTGCCATTCTATTTTCATATTCCCTCTTTGCCAGTCTTATTTCCCTCCACTGTAGGAAATAAGTAGTTAACCTATGTCATGTTTTATCTGTTGGATGAATCCATGTAAGTTATGGTCTGATACAAATTCACATGAGACGCTATGTTTTAAAGTAGAATGATTTTAAGTGATGTTGTGGTTATGCTCGGGAATAGTTATACTTTGTATATGTATCAATGTATTAGATTAGAACTAAGTTATGGACCTTGTGTTTAGAATCATGTTAGATGAAATGTACTTTTGTATACTGTAGTGAAGAGGTTGTGGAAGATGATGTTTAACAACAATAGCAGAAAAGCTTTGCTATGAGACCGAATGTCTTGATGACTGCCGTTTCTGTATTTCAATTAAGACAGACTCAGAACCACAATAAGGGATGGAAAACATTTTAGAAATTCCTCCCACTCCTTAGCTTTTACTCAAAAACCATCCCAATCAATATTTGGCCCATTTCCCACACATCTGCACTCACCCCTTCCTCTCCCTCCCAGAACCATGACAGGGTTCCCCTTGTCCTCACTTTCCACCCCACCAGCCTCCACAACCAAAGGATCATCCTCCGCCATTTCCGCCACCTCTAGCGTGATGCCACTACCAAACGCATCTTCCCCTTCCCTCCCGTCAGCATTCCAAAGGGATCGTTCCCTCCACGACACCCTAGTCCACTGCTCCATTACCCCCAACAGCTCATCCTCTTCCCATGGCACCTTCCCATGCAATCGCAGGAGATGTAGCACCTGCCCTTTTACCTCCTCCCTCCTCACCATCCAAGGCCCCAAACACTCCATTCAGGCGAAGCAGCCGTTTACTTGCACTTCTTTCAATGCAGTATACAGTATTCGCTGCCCACAATGTGGTCTCCTCTACATTGGGGAGACCAAATGCAGATTGGGTGACCGCTTTGAGGAACACCTCAGCTCAGTCTGAAAGCATGACCCCGAGCCATTTCAACACCCACCCCCCACCCCCGCTCTTATGCCCACATATATCTGTCCTGGGCTTGCTGCAGTGTTCCAGTGAATATCAACGCAAGCTTGAGGAATAACGTATCATTTGGCAATTAAGCACACAACAGCCTGCCGGACTGAAAATAGAGTTCAGCAATTTCAGCACATGACGTGCCCCCCTTTTTATTTTTAGTTATTTTTTTTCTTTTTTATTATTTATTATTTTTTATTTGTTTATTTTATTTCCGTTTGTTTCATCATTCAGTTTTTACCAAGTGCCTACCCACTGTTTTTTTCATGTTTGTGCTTTAGGCCAGAGCTCTTCATTTTTCTGTCAATTAACACCCTCTCGGCACTAACGCTTTGTCTTTCACCACACCGTTAACATACCGTTTGCCTTTGCTCCATGACCTTCTGGTCAGTTATTCGCTATGACACTCTGTCCTATCAACAGCTTGCCTTTTGTTATCTCTTGCCCCACCCCCGCTTTATTTGCTTAAAACCTATTACATTTCTAACATTTACCAGTTCTGATGAAGGCTCTGAAACATTAATTCTGCTTCTCTCCACAGATGCTGCCAGACCTGCTGAGTATTTTCAGCAGTTCTTGTTTTTATTTCAGATTTCCAGCATCTGCAGTATTTTGCTTTTATTTGGATAATTAAAGTCCACTAATATCACCACTTTATCGTTCTTGCACATCTCTGTGATTTCCCTGCAGATTTATTCCTCTTATCTCTCTCACTATTTGGAGGCCTATAGAATACCCCACGTAGCATGACCATACCATTTTTGCTTCTCAGTTTTAACCAAATGGATTCTACCCTTGTCCGTTCAAGGACATCCTCCCTTTCCAACACTACAATGTCTTCCCTAATCAGGACTGCCACCCACCTCTCCTTTTTTCTTCTCTACTTTTTCTGAACACTTTATATCCTTGTATATTAAGCACCCAGTCCTCACCATTTTTAAGCCACGTTTCCATTATTACCAGTACATCAGATTCCCTTACTGCTTTTTGTGCTTGTGATTCAGCTTTCATTGAAGCACAAACAGAAGCCATGCAACATCTCAGTGCTGCAGTGGAAACTCATGCTGAGGTCATGAAATAGCTTGTTGACATGCAGACTCAGACTGATGCTACCTTGGTTGTGGCTCAAAATGGCATTCAGGGTCTCATACCAATCCATAAACCTGTCCTCTAGCAGATTACTAGGAAAAGGAAGAATGTGCAGGGTTACAGGGAGAAGGCGGGGGAGTGGCACCAGGTGAAGTGCCCATTAGGAAAGCCATGCAGACGCAATGGGCCGAATGGCCTCCTTCTGTGCTGTAACAATTCTGTGATTCTGTGGCACTGCACAGGAAGAGTGACAGTGACTCCATGGAGCACAAATATACTGTCAGCTCTTAGGATAACAGCATTTATCCTCCCACAATTGCCAGTCCACCAGTGCCCTTGCTATTGCTTGTCACCCAGTGAATCCAGACTGCTGCTGTCCATGTTAAAGTGGTGCAGTCCAAAGCAGGGCCTTTAAGGCCCAGAGCTGCTCAAGCGTGTCCTGCAAAGCCATCTGCAGTTTCTCCCACTGAAAATCAGCAACCTTCCACCAGCCATGCTTCAGCCTTTGGGGTAGCTCTGCCTAGGAGCATTAGAACAGGCAAAGGCACCCACAAGATAGGCACTAGGGGAACACACAAGGGTGATTAATTAAGTATCATATAGAGTATTGGATGTTTTGTTGGATAAAGTAGTATGGAATAGTTGCTTTGTGATGGTCTTTATTTCAGGATTGCGGCCAAGTGCAGGCTGTGATAGTCTGTAACTGATGAGTGGTAAACGTCGAACTGTTGAACAACAGGGACCTGGAGTTTCATTCAGGGGAACTGGAGTCTGATGATGTGCTCAAGAGCAGTCCGTCTGGAATTTGGAAGTGTTGGCTGCCTCTTCCCTTCGTCCTCCTCCTTTTACTCCTCCTCCTCCTCCTGAGGTGCTCACCAAACCCATGGTGGCAAGGGCTGTGCTCTCATGATGCCAGGTTGTGTAGGATGCTGTAGACTACCATGAATTGGGGCACCCGCTCCAGCGAGTACTGCAGGACTCGTCCAGAGTGATCAAGGTAGTGCAACCATTGCTTCAGCACCCCAAAGGTCTGCTCGATGACATTTCTCATGGAAACATGGCTCTCATTATATGAATACTGGCCATGTGGGGTTGTGTTGTGGAGGGTATTCATCAGCCAACAGAGGAGCAAATAGACCTTGTCACCCAGCAGCCACACACTGGTATGACATAGTGGCTGAAAGATTGCTGGAACAGTGGACTGGCACAGGATGAATGAATCATGAGATGCTGGGCATGGTCGCACACCAACTGCATGTTGAGTGAGTGGAATCCTTTGTGGTTTTGGTACATCTCATCATTGAGATGTGGCATCCGTAAAACCACATGTGTGCAGTCAAGGGCACCCTGCACCATGGGGAAGCCCACTATCCTAGCAAAACCATGTGCACACTCCTTCTTCTTCTCTCTGTTCATAGAGTAGACAATAAAGTCCCCTCTACTAGCGTACAGAGCCTCTCTGACCTGCCAGATGCAGTGATGGGGATGGCAAACTGAGAGATATTTGAAAGTCAACTGTTCCAGTCTGGAAAGATCTGCTGGTGAAAAAATTCAGGGCCACAGTCATCTTGACTGCCACCGACAGCACCGTCCTCACCCTGTGCTAAGCCTGCAAGCCAGGCTGGATCCATGAGGTGGCAGAATTCTGTGATCGTCTTCTTGGTGAGGTACAGTCACTCAACACATTGCTCCTGGCTTAGGTGCAGGTAGCAGGAGTCTTCTCTGAAGACCCTAGGTAGGTAGGGCCTCCTGCTGACAGCCCTCCTCCTCTTCCTTCTACGAGCAACTTGTCTTCTTAGCTGCTTCAACTCCATCTCCCTCTGATGCTGCAGCCCAAGAGGGAACTACAACAATAGCCCCCATGACTAGGAGTGTGTGGCATACTCAGAGGCCTTTCAATGTTCAGCACCACTCCCTGCAGGCTCCACAAACTTTCAGAAACTCCTCTAAAATTCAGTACATCCACAAACTCAACAAAAGCCAGTTGAAAATAATAAACACGTAACCTGCAAATTGGATGATGATGCCTTTAAATTGCACTGGTGGGGGGATCACTTGTGCTGCTGAACACATGTTCAGTTGTGCATGTTTAGGAGATGGCGTTAACTAGAGCAGTGAGGTTGAAAATGGTAGGTTGGGCGTCAAATTAGCATTAGACGCAGACTGATGCCATGGTCTGCTTATGCTGCATACTTCCAGTGGGCACGCATAAAACCTAAGCAAACACCCGCAACAAAATGGCATTCAGAACAATGACGCAGATGTCGCCTTAAACTGGCACTCACAGCGCCTAAACTACCAGTGCTACGGTAGTGAATTTTGTGGGTGTGAGATCACTGTATAGTTAATTATTAATGCTATAGGATTACTTTGTCCTTTATCTCACAACCTGTTAATATCTCTGGCTCTTTTTGATGCAGCCAGCTTAAAATGTTTTTCTATGTTAAATATACTGTACAGTTGGAATTTTTTGTTGGTTGATATGGTTACAGTAACTGGATATGTTCTCAGTTATAAATTTAGTAGCGATAAAAGCAAATTTGCATGATACCAGAAAATGAGAGGGTGGATGCTTAACTTCTCCTTTTGTTTGTGTTTGACTGAAATGTTTAAACTGTGAAAAGGCCAGCATACTTTGGAAGCAGCATTGAAACAGCCAGCTGCACTCAGACTTGTAATGCACCTTAAATTTAATACAGCTACTAGTAGTAGACTCCTGACCATTGCAAAGAAGCACACAAAGTTAATGTAAATGAACATTTAAATCACAATCAAAACATTGTAAATGGGTGGATGAAAAGCAACAACAGTGGGCTGGAGATGCAATTGCACCTGAGAAGTGGCCCTTGCGCTCAACTTATTCCCCCAAACAATCCAGGCAGTGGAAGCATTGCTGGAGTGCACCAACTGTCTGCTTGTGGCATTTCTGGAGGCAGGGTCCTTGCCGTAGAACACCTCTGCAACTGTGCCCAGGTTCCTAACAGGCGGCATGAACCATATTTGAAGGAGCTACCTCGCATCACCCACTAGCCAGCCGGTGACTAGTTATAATAAAGGAGATGCTGAGGACTGGCGACTGATTAAGGTCACTCATCCCTAAAGGTTCTTTTACAACAAGATTATTAATTAGCCCTTTCTCATTACATAATACTAGATCTAAAATAGCCTGTTCTCTAGCCAGTTCCTCAACATTCTGCTCTAGAAAACCATCCCTAACACATTCCAGAAACTCATCCTCCACAGCATTAGTGCTCATTAGGTTTACCCAGTCTATATGCAGATTGAAGTCACCCATGATTACTGCATTACTCATGCTACATGCTTCTCTAATCTCCTGAATAATACCATGCCCTACAGTACAATGACTGGTGGCCTCTAAACAATTCTTACCAATGTTTGCTTCCCCTTGCTGCTTCTTAGCTCCAACCAAACAGATTCCACATTTTGTTCTTCCGATCTGAGATCCTTCCTTACCAATGTACTGATCCCGTCCCTTATTATCAGTGCAACATTACGTCCTTTTCCTTTTTGCCTGTCCTTCCTAAATGTCGAATATCCTTGAATGTTCAGTTCCCAGCCACGTTTCCATAATGGCAATTAGATCATACACATTTACCACTATTTGTGCCTTTAAATCATCTACCTTGTTGCGAATAGGTCACAATTAGGCTGGACGTTGAGGGAGTGGAAACCTTTTCTATTTAGCACGGCGCCAGGATAGTGAAATTTCAATGGGTCCAGCAGCACCAAAACAACCGAACATGTTTGTGCTTATCCTCATAAATTTGAATTCTATTCCAGTGCTTATTCCGCTCTTTGCAAAGGAGGTTGTCAATTAATTGGTGGAAGTATCTTCTATTACTCTGCTGAAAAACTCTCACCATCACTCTGGTGGGTGTCCTTCCGGCAGCAGACACCTCCTCCTTGGTTGAGTTACTGAGCAAAAGACATGCCGGCCTCTGTCTGGCTGGCAGCTCTTGGCAGGCGGGACTTCTCGTCCCCGGGATCTTGATCCATGGAAAGGCCCACCGGCTGGCCTCTCAAGTGCCTGATTGGCTTGTCATACGGCATGCCTTGCCCAAAGGAGGCAATGTGGGTCTCTTGCTGGCTGTCCAGCCGACGGCTGAGACCCCCGTCGCCTCCATAAAATCCCCCCAATGTTTCAGGTCAATGACCTTTCGTCAGAACTGGAAGAATTAGAGATGTTAAGCCAGCAAAGAGGCAGGAAAAGGGGGGAGTGGAGAAAAGAGCAAAAGCAAAGGCCTGTAATAGAGTAGAATAAAATCAAGATTAAATGACAAAAGGAATGATGGTGCAATGCAGAAAGAGATGGCAAGGAGACCAATTAAGAAACAAAAGATGGGTCTAGAGGAGTTGTAAATCAGAAATAGCAGAATCATTACACAGAGCTGCCGCCCAAAAGAAAGAGGTGGAAGTTATGATTTGAAATTGTTGAACTCAGTGTTGAGTCCGGAAGGCTGCAAAGCACCTTATCAAAGGATGAAGTGCTGTGTTAATTGTATTTAATCAGATGCAGGTGGAGGGTGTTAATTAG
This sequence comes from Heterodontus francisci, assembly GCF_036365525.1. Taxonomy (NCBI): domain Eukaryota; kingdom Metazoa; phylum Chordata; class Chondrichthyes; order Heterodontiformes; family Heterodontidae; genus Heterodontus; species Heterodontus francisci. Next base: position 51,804,192 of record NC_090374.1, read on the forward strand.
GGTCTTACTTGAGTATATGTAAGGAGACATTTACTGAAATTGGGTGAAGGATTGACTGAGGAGTTGCATGTTAGTAATCTTTTTACTTTGTGAAATAAATGTAAGACTAGATAAAGACTGGCTCCAACATAATCCTTCAACTGCAAAAGCTATGGAACCTGACAACATTCTGGCAATAGTACTGAAGACTTGTGCTCTAGAAGTAGCTATGCCCCTATCCAAGCTGTTCCAGTACAGCTACAATACTGGCATCTACCCGGCAATGTGGAAAATTGCCCGGGTATGCCCTGTACAGAAAAAGCAGGACAAATCCAAACGGGTCAATTACTGCTCTATTAGTCTACTCTCGATCATCAGCAAAGTGGTGTAAGGGGTCATCAACAGTGTTATCAAGCGGCACTTGCTGAGTAATAACCTGCCCACTGATGCTCAGTTTGGGTTCCACCAGGGCCACTCAACTCCTGACCTCATTACATGGACAAACATGGACAAAAGAGCTGAACTCCAGAGGTGAGGTGAGAGTAACTGCCTTTGACATCAAGGCAGCATTTGACTGAGTATGGCATCAAGGAACCCTAGCAAAACTGAAGTCAATGGGAATCAGGGGAAAACTGTCTGTTGGTTGGAGTCATACCTAGCACAAAGGAAGATGGTTGTGGTTGTTGCAGGTCAATTATCTCAGTCCCAGAACATCACTGCTGGAGTTCCTCAGGGTAGTGTCCAAGGCCAAACCATCTTCAGCTGCTTCATCAATGACCTTCCCTCCATGATAAGGTCAGAAGTGGGGATGTTCGTATTTGATTGCACAATGTTCAGCACCATTTGCGATTTCTTAGATAATGAAACAGCCTGTGTCCAGATGCAGCAAGACCTGGACAACATCTAGGCTTGGGATGATAAGTGACAAGTAACATTTGCACCACACAAATGCCAGGCAATGACCATCTCAAGCAAGAAAGAATCTAACCATCTCTCCATGATGTTCAACAGCATTACCATCGCTGAATCCCTCTCTATCAAATCCTAGGGGTTATCATTGACCAGAAACTGAACTGGACCAGCCACATAAATACTGTGGCTACAAGAACAGGTCAGAGGATGGGAATTCTGTGGCGTGTAACTCACCTTCTGACTCCCCAATGCCTGTCCACCATCTACAAGGCACAAGTCAGGAATGTGATGGAATACTGCTACTGTTGTCCAATCGCAGAGTCACACCTAATGTTGGACACTGTGTTTTGAGTTTTGCAAGCACGGGCTGATTGGGTATGGCCTGTACTTTGCCATTTGCTAAATTATCCTCAGTGTGCTAAGAATTATGCTGACAACCAATTTAAGATTGTCAGTTGGGCTTGCAGTGTGGCACATTTGCGCTTACTGGAAGCTACATATATTAATACACAGGGCCCTGTTCTTTGCAGACAGAAAGAACATGTACACACATTGCGCCTGTTTCAGCTGAACAAAATAAGTGATAGCCATTCGCTGTTTCATTCCTCAGGGCAATTCCTTGATCAATCAGAGTCAAGTTGCCTGGTTTAAATTGCAGATAAAGCTTGGCAGTTAACTGTCAGTCACCGTAAACGGGTGCATTCTCCATGGCAATGCCACTACCAATCAGAGTTCACTTGCCAACTGATCAGCACTCTCTTCTCATACAGTATAAATTTGTTGTTTTCCCTTATATTGGTATTCTTGTGGATTATCTTGATCAGTGCAAGAGGAAAATCTTCGACAACATGTCTCTATTTTCAGCAATACTCAAGTTCTGTACTACTAAATGACTACTTGTGCCTTTCCTTACTGGAGCCTTTGTTGCCCGGTGACTAACCATGTGCAGATCCTAACTTGATACTACCCTCTAAAATTCATGCAGTGCCAATGTCTGAGCAAGTGACTGTTAGTCTCAGATCAAGTGTTGGTGCCTCTTCATCAATGGTGGCAGTTCTTGGGTGTCTGAAAACAGAAAATCAGCAAGGGAGGGTTGTGGTGAGGGAATGAGGATGGAATGGGAAGCAAAAGACTTCCCAACTTGCACTTCATGCCAGATAGCAGGATGAGGGTAAGGTGGGAGTTAAAAAGGAGCATTAGGCAGGAACATACCATCATCCTGAATGTTCTCAGCGGTGCCGGATACAACGGGTTCTGTCGCAGCCAGCCCCATGATGCGGAGCAGGTGTCCCTGCTAGTTCTGTGATTGTGAGCAACTTTGTCTGCAAGAAAGAGGGCAGAATGTCAATGAGTGTATTGCACTGTGTTTGGGTGATATGCCGACATAGCTGAATAACTAGAGGTATGTGGAGGCTGCAAGAGGTGGCTCTGCTGCTTGCTTCATTGGAGGGTGTTTAAGGGTGAAGTGAAGCATCTGAATGTGAGGCCTGAGTCCTGACTGCTAGCGACTGCTGCTGGGTGAGTGATGGGGATGTGGTGCATTGAATAGCATGAGAGGGTGGTGAAGTGGGTATGAGGTGTCCTTTGAAGATGCATTCACGTATGTTCATCTCCTCTTGTGGTACTGCTGCCAGGCTCTCAGGGAGTTGACTTCCCTTTTTAGCTGCTCCCAATCCCTTCAGAGAGCATTCCATGAGGATCTCCTGGCTCCCGTAGAAACAAGGCCACTCTCCGCCTGTTGACCTCTATCACAAAGGCCTCCAGCATCGCATCTGTAAACCTTGGAGTCCTCTCTCTCTTTCCTGGTGCTCCAGTTATTCAGCTTTTCCTTGCACCCACTTGCAGTACTAGCAGTCAGCAGCAGCTTCCTTCTACTGAGTGCAACTCCCCTTTAAGAGCACAGGCTGCTTTTAAGAGGTGCAGGCGAGCTAGAACATCAGTTAGCCACGCATGCTGTGAGCCCCCCCCCCCCCCAATTGAGCATTTAGTCAGCCAGCAGTGTGGGCACGATTGGCTGAATGCTGAATGCAACAATCAGGGAAATGAGGAGGTGGCACAAAGTTTGTGTGTGCTGCCGGCCATAACAGGACTGCGGGCGGACAGATCACAAATCATGAATCGCGCCACCCCCTCCCCCCCCACGCTCAAAAACGGGAGGAAAGAAACTTCTCTTAAATGCCCTCTTAACTTAAAACCAGCACTCCTCTCAGTACTACATAGATGTAACAACCTAAATGATTGTCTTATATCCCGGAGTGGGGCTTGATCCACAGCTTGCTATCACTGAGCCAATAAGTGATGACATTCATAATGCAAGATCCATCAAGATGACACAATTTAAACCTGATTGATCAAGATTACAGGGAATCATTTTACCAGTGTGTTCTCCTGGGTCTGAGCCTTCCCCGCCAGGGCATATATTGTCAATTTAGATGTATGTTGCCACAGTGTTGACTTTAATGATCAGAAAATCATGGGTGGGGAACATGGAACATCCTCGTTTCCACAACAAGACTCTGCTGCTTTCTTTCGGGTGCTGCAACACTGCCGGGATTTTCCAGGCTTGCAGTGGCAGGTTCACTCTTAACAGTGGAGTTCCTGCCAGAACCTACCCCAGAAACCAAATGATCCAACTCAGGAAAATGGATTCACAATATGTGCCCTCATTTGGTGAGGTGCCACACTGGGAATAATCTACAGGGCTGAATTTTACCGGCCCCTCGACGCTGCTGATCACGGCGCAGAGGCCAGTAAAATTCTTCGGGGAGAGGCTTTCCTCGACCCGCAACGTCGAGAAGGGCCTGCCACATATTACCAGCAGCGGGTAGACCTCAGTGCGGCTCCCCCCGCACCTCCCCGCCACCCCCCCCCCACCGCCACCTCCCGCCGCCACCTGGCGCGGGCCCTTCATCTCCATATGTACATAGAACATAGAACAGTACAGCACAGTACAGGCCCTTCAGCCCACGATGTTGTGCCGAACCTTTAACCTACTCTAGGATCAAACTACCTACATACCCTTCATACTACTATCATCCATGTACCTATCCAAGAGTCGCTTAAATGTCCCTAATGTATCTGCTTCTACTATCACCGCTGGCAGTGCATTCCACGCACCCACCACTCTCTGTGTAAAGAACCTACCTCTGACATCTCCCCGAAACCTTCCTCCAATCACCTTAAGATTATGCCCCTTGGTGATAGCCCTTTCCACCCTGGGAAAAAGTCTCTGGCTATCCACTCTATCTATGCCTCTCATCATCTTGTACCCCTCTATCAAGTCACCTCTCATCCTTCTTCGCTCCAATGAGAAAAGCCCTAGCTCCCTCAACCTCTCTTCGTAAGACATGCCCTCCAGTCCAGGCAGCATCCTGGTAAATCTCCTCTGCACCCTCCCTAAAGCTTCCACATCCTTCCTATAATGAGGCGACCAGAACTGAACACAATATTCCAAGTGTGGTCTAACCAGGGCCTTATAGAGCTGCAGCATAACCTCGCGGCTGTTAAACTCAATCCCCCTGTTAATGAAAGCCAGCAAATGCGAGGTGATGCATTTTGGAAGATCCAATTCAAGAGTGAACTATACAGTAAATGGAAAAGTCCTGGGGAAAATTGATGTCCAGAGAGATTTGGGTGTTCAGGTCCACTGTTCCCTGAAGGTGGCAACGCAGGTAAATAGAGTGGTCAAGAAGGCATACGGCATGCTTTCCTTCATCGGACGGGGCATTGAGTACAAGAGTTGGCAGGTCATGTTACAGTTGTATAGGACTTTGGTTCGGCCACATTTGGAATACTGCGTACAGTTCTGGTCGCCACATTATCAAAAGGATGTGGATGCTTTGGAGAGGGTGCAGAGGAGGTTCACCAGGATGTTGCCTGGTACGGAGGGCGCTAGCTATGAAGAGAGGTTGAGTAGATTAGGATTATTTTCATTAGAAAGACGGAGGTTGAGGGGGGACCTGATTGAGGTGTACAAAATCATGAGAGGTATAGACAGGGTGGACAGCAAGAGGCTTTTTCCCAGAGTGGGGGTTTCAATTACTAGAGGACACGAGTTCAAAGTGAAAGGGGAAAAGTTTAGGGGGGATATGCGTGGAAAGTTCTTTACGCAGAGGGTGGTGGGCACCTGGAACGCGTTGCCAGCGGAGGTGGTAGACGCGGGCACGATGGAGTCTTTTAAGATGTATCTAGACAGATACATGAATGGGCAGGAAGAAAAGAGATACAGAACCTTAGAAAATAGGCGACATGTTTAGAGAGAGGATCTGGATCGGCGCAGGCTTGGAGGGCCGAAGGGCCTGTTCCTGTGCTGTAATTATCTTTGTTCTTTGTTCTTTGTTCTTTGTCCACCATACGCTTTCTTAACAACCCTATCAACTTGGGTGGCAACTTTGAGCGATCTATGGACATGGACCCCGAGATCCCTCTGTTCCTCCACACTACCAAGAATCCTGTCTTTAAGCCTGTATTCTGCATTCAAATTCGACCTTCCAAAATGAATCACTTCACACTTTTCCAGGTTGAACTCCATCTGCCACTTCTCAGCCCAGCTCTGCATCCTGTCAATGTCCCGTTGCAACCTACAACAGCCTTCCACACTATCCACAACTCCAGCAACCTTCGTGTCATCGGCAAACTTGCTAACCCAGCCTTCCACTTCCTCATACAAGTCATTTATAAAAATCACAAAGAGCAGAGGTCCCAGAACAGATCCCTGCGGAACACCACTGGTCACCGAGCTCCAGGCTGAATACTTTCCATCTACTATCACCCTCTGTCTTCTATGGGCCAGCCAATTCTGTATCCAGACAGCCAACTTTCCCTGAATCCCATGCCTCCTTACTTTCTGAATGAGCCTACCATGGGGAACTTTATCAAACGCCTTGCTAAAATCCATATACACCACATCCACTGCTCTTACTTCATCAATGTGTTTTGTCACATCTTCAAAGAATTCAATAAGGCTTGTGAGGCATGACCTGCCCCTCACAAAGCCATGCTGACTGTCTCTAATCAAACTATGCTTTTCCAAATAATCATAAATCCTGTCTCTCAGAATCCTCTCCAATAATTTGCCCACTACCGACGTAAGACTGACTGGTCTATAATTCCCAGGGTTATCCCTATTCCCTTTCTTGAACAAGGGAATAACACCCTCCAATCATCTGGTACTACTCCAGTGGACAGTGAGGATGCAAAGATCATCGCCAAAGGCGCAGCAATTTCTTCCCTCGCTTCCTGTAATATCCTTGGGTATATCCCATCTGGCCCCGGGGACTTACCTGTCCTCATGTCTTTCAAAATTTCCAGCACATCCTCCCTCTTAACATCAACCTGTTTGAGCATATCAGCCTGTTTCACGCTATCCTCACAAACGACCAGGTCCCTCTCACTAGTGAATACTGAAGCAAAGTATTCATTTAGGACCTCCCTACCTCCTCCGACTCCAGGCACAAGTTCTCTCCACTATCCCTGATCGGCCCTACCCTCACTCTGGCCATCCTCTTGTTCCTCACATAAGTGTAGAACGCCTTGGGATTATCCTTAATCCTACCCGCCAAGACTTTTTCATGTCCCCTTCTAGCTCTCCTAAGTCCATTCTTCAGTTTCTTCTTGGCTACCTTGTAACCCTCTAGAGCCCTGTCTGATCCTTGCTTCCTCAACCTTAAGTAAGCTTCCTTTTTCCTCTTGACTAGCTGTTACACAGCTCTTGTCATCCAAGATTCCTTCACCCTACCATCCCTTCCTTGCTTCATTGGGACAAACCTATCCAGCAGTCGCAGCAAGTGCTCCCTAAACAACCTCCACATTTCTGTCCTGCATTTCCCTGAGAACATCTGTTCCCAGTTTATGCTCCCCAGTTCCTGCCTAATAGCATTGTAATTCCCCCTCCGCCAATTAAATATTTTCCCATCCCGTCTGCTCCTGTCCCTCTCCATGACTATAGTAAAGGTCAGGGAGTTGTGATCACTATCACCGAAATGCTCTCCCACTGAGAGATCTGCCACCTGGCCTGGTTCGTTGCCAAGCACCAAATCCAACATAGCCTCCCCCTCTAGTCGGCCTATCTACATATTGAGTCAGGAAACCTTCCTGGACACACCTGACAAAAACTGCTCCATCCAAACTATTTGCACTAAGGAGGTTCCAATCAATATTAGGGAAGTTGAAGTCACCCATGACAACAACCCTGTTACTTCTGCACCTTTCCAAAATCTGCCTCCCAATCTGTTCCTCCGTGTCTCTGTTGCTATTGGGGGGTCTATAGAAAACTCCCAATAAAGTGACTGCTCCTTTCCTGTTTCTGACTTCCACCCATAATGACTCAGTAGACAAACCCTCCTCGCCGACCTCCCTTTCTGCAGCTGTGATACTATCCCTGATTAACAATGCCACTCCCCCACCTCTTTTACCTCCCTCCCTATTCCTTTTGAAACATCTAAACCCCGGAACATCCAACATCTATTCCTGCCCCTGTGATATCCAAGTCTCCGTAATGGCCACAACATCGTAGCTCCAAGTACTGATCCATGCTCTAAGTTCATCACCCTTATTCCTGACACTTCTTGCATTAAAATAGACACACTTCAACCCATCATACTGGCTGCAACTTTGTCGTGTCAATTGTCTAACCTTCCTCACAGACTCTCTGCACTCTGTATCTGCCTGTTCAACAGCTACCCCATCCACTGATCCGTAGCTCCAGTTCCCATCCCCCTGCCAAACTAGTTTAAACCCTCCCGAAGAGCTCTAGCAAACCTCCCGCCCAGGATATTGGTGCCCCTCCAGTTCAGATGCAACCTGTCCTTCTTGTACAGGTCCCACCTTCCCCAGAAGGTATACCAATGATCCACATATTTGAAATCCTCCCTCCTACACCAGCTCTGTAGCCACGTGTTCAGCTGCTCTCTGTTTCTAGCCTCACTGGCACGTGGCACCGGTAACAATCCTGGGATTACTACTCTGCTCGTCCTGCCTTTAAGCTTCCAACCTAACTCCCGATATTCGCTTTTCAGGTCCTCATCCCTTTTCCTAGCTATGTCACTGCTACCGACGTGTACCACGACTTCTGGCTGCTCCCCCTCCCCCTTAAGAATCCTGTAGACTCGATCTGAGACATCCCTGACCCTGGCACCCGGGAGGCAACATACCATCCGGTAGTCTCGTTCGCGACCACAGAATCTCCTGTCTGTTCCTCTAACCATTGAATCTCCTATCACTATCGCTCTCCTATTCTCCCCCCCTTCCCTTCTGAGCCACAGAGCCGAGCTCAGTACCAGAGACCTGGCCGCTGTGGCTTTCCCCTGGTAGGTCGTCCCCCCCAACCGTATCCAAAACGGTATATTTATTATTGAGGGGAACGGCCACAGGGGATCCCTGCACTGTGCGCCTATTCCCTTTCCCTCCCCTGACGGTCACCCAGCTACCTTTATCCTGTAACTTAGGTGTCACTACTTCCCTATATCTGCTCTCTATCACCCCCTCAGCCCCCTGAATGATCCGAAGTTCATCCAGCTCCAGCTCCAGTTCCCTAACGCGGTCTGCGAGGAGCTGGAGTTGGGTGCACTTCTCACAGGTGCAGTCAGTAGGGACACAAGTGGTGACCCTTACCTCCCACATCCTGCTTCCATCCCCTCTGCTCTAAATTGACACAGAGATTAAGTAAAAATAAAGGAAAACCTTACCTTACCAAACCCTCCACACAAGAGTCCTTTTTTTTTTGGTTAGAGGAGGAGGATGGATGGGAGACACTACACATGTAGTGTTTCGGGTTTAGCCACTGCCCGAATATATAAGTTCACTTACCCAGCAGTCCCCGTGTCCACGTCCGCCGAATCGCTAGGTAAGTACTTTATGGTGAAACTTACCTTCCCAGCTGCCCCCTGGCTCACACTCTCACTGCTACCGCTGGTCTAAAAGAAGCTGCCAAATCGCTAGGTAAGTACTTTATCGTGAAACTTACCTTCCCAGCTGCCCCCTGGTTCGCACTCTCACTGCTACCGCTGTTCAAAAAGAACATTGACATTAATGATATTTAAATTAACTTACCTGCCAGCCCACAATGATTTTACAGCCTCCATTCGGCCTTTGCATGCCTTCGGAACTCCGCACGGATTCAATCAAGGCCTAAAAAAAAAAATCCTCTTTTCCTCAAGGAGACTCTTCTCCTTTCTTTTGGGTGTTGCTGCACTGCCAGGATCTTCCAGACTTGCAGTGGCAGGTTCCCTCTTGACAGTGGAGTTCCTGTGAGAACCTGCTCCACAAACCAAATGACTCCAACCCAGGCAAATGGATTGTGATTAGGGCAAAGTCACATAAACAGGCAGAGGTCTCGTCTCACCACAATCCCACAACCACAGTAACAAGAGGAGAATCCAGTCTTATGATTTGCCTCCAGTACCTTGTCCAGAATTTTATTCATTTTAAATTAGTCCATGGGATGTGAGTGTCGCTGGCAAGGCCAACATTTGTTGTCCATCCCTAAATGTCCTTGAGACATTCCAAGTGTTGATCACTCTTGTGTAATGAAAAGATTCCATCCAGACATATTGAATGGAAGCAGACTGAGAAGGACATTGAGGAATGCAAAGACAGGATTACAATGCATGTATGTAAATGCACCAACTGTGGTGAATAAGGTTGGTGAGCGACAAGCATAAATGACAGTAAGGGAGTATGATGTAGTGGCAATAACAGAAATGTGGCTTAAAAATGGCGAATACTGGGTATTAATATACAAGGATATAAAGTGTTCAGATACGATAAAGAAAAAAAAGAGGTGGGGTGGCACCACTGATTAGGGAAGACTTTGCAGTGTTGGAAAGGGAAGATGTCCTTGAAGGGGCAAGGACAGAATCCATTTGGTTAGAGTTGAGAAGCAAAATTCTTCAAGTGACAACCAAGCCGTATACAATAAATTGAGAGGGGAGGTGAAGAGGAAAGAAAAACTGACATAGAGTGAATATGAGAATAGAATGGCAGTCAACATAAAAGGGAACCCAAAAATCTTCTACCAGCATGTAAATAGTAAGGGGGTAGTAAGAGGAGGAGTGGGGCCTATTAGGACCAAGAAGTGTAATATATGCTTAGTGGCTCAGGACAAGATAACACTTAATGAGTACTTCATATACTTCACTAAGGAAGTGGAATCTGACAAAATATCGGTAGAAACAGAGAGAGCAGAGGCAATGGATAGGGTAAAAATTGAAAGGCGGGGGGTGGTACTAAAAGGCTGTCTATGCTTAGGTTAGATAAGTTACCTGGTCCGGGTGGCTTGTATCCCAGGTTGCTAAAGGAAGTGGGGATGGAGATAGCGGAAGGGCTTGCCATAATCTTCCAATCTTCCCTGGAAAGGGGAAGGTGCCAGAGGATTGGAGAGTGGTAAATGTGAAACCCTTATTCAAGAATGGGTGTACGGACACTTCTAGCAACGACAGACCAGTTAGTTTAACATCAGTGGTGTTTTGTTTTTAATTATTCGTTTATGGGATGTGGGCATCGCTGGCTCGGCCAGCACTTATTGCCCATCCCTAATTGCCCATGAAAAGGTGGTGGTGAGCTGCCTTCTTAAAATGCTGCAGTCCATGTGAGGTAGGTACACCCACAGTGCTATTAGGAAGGAAGTTCCAGGATTTTGACACAGCAACAGTGAAGGAACGGCAATATAGTGTGGCTTGGAGGGGAATTTGGAGGGGAATTTGCAGGTGGTGGTGTTCCCGTGCATCTGCTGCCCTTGTCCTTCTAGTTGGTAGAGGTCACGGGTTTGGAAGTTTCTGCCTGAGTAGCCTTGGTGCGTTGCTGCAACGCATCTTGTAGATGGTACACACTGCTGCCACTGTGCATCAGTGGTGGAGGGAGTGAATGATTGTGGATGGGGTGCCAATCAAGCAGACTGATTTGTCCTGGATGGTGTCGAGCTTCTTGAGTGTTGTTGGAGCTGCACCCATCCGGGCAAATGGAGAGTATTCCATCATGCTCCTGACTTGTGCCTTGTAGATGATGAACAGGCTTTGGGGAGACAGGAGGTGAATTACTCGCCACAGGATTCCTAGCCTCTGACCTGCTTTTGTAGCCACGGTATTTATATGGCTACTCCAGTTCAGTTTCTGGTCAATGGTAACCTCCAGGATGTTAATAGTGGGGGATTCAGTGATTGTAATGCCATTAGATGTCAAGGGGAGATGGTTGGATTCCCTCTTGCTGGAGCTGATCATTGCCTGGCACTTGTGTGGCGCGAACCGCCACTTTGGGCGGCACAGTGATGCAGTGGTTAGCACCGCAGCCTCACAGCTCTAGCGACCCAGGTTCAGTTCCGGGTACTGCCTGTGTGGAGTTTGCAAGTTCTCTCTGTTACCGCATGGGTTTCCGCCGGGTGCTCTGGTTTCCTCCCACAGCCAAAGACTTGCAGGTTGATAGGTAAATTGGCCAATGTCAATTGCCCCTCGTGTAGGTAGGTAGTAGGAGAATGGTGGGGATGTGGTAGGGAATATGGGATTAATGTAGGATTAGTATAAATGGATGGTTGTTGGTCGGCACAGACTCGGTGGGCCAAAGGGCCTGTTTCATGTTGGTCGGCACAGACTCGGTGGGCCAAAGGGCCTGTTTCAGTGCTGTATCTCTAAATAAATAAATAAATTATCAGCCGAAGCCTGAATATTGTCCAGCTCTTGCTGCATTTCTACACAGACTGCTTCAGTATCTGAGGAATCGTGAATGGTGCTGAACATTGTGCAATCATCAGCGAACATCCCCTTATGATTAAAGGAAGGTCATTGATAAAGCAGCTGAAGATGGTTAGGCCTAGGACACTACCCTGAGGAACTCCTCAGTGATGTCCTGGAGCTCAGATGATTGACCTCCAACAACCACAATCATTTTCCTTTGCGCTAGGTACGATTCCAACCAGCAGAGAGTTTTCTCCTATTTCCCATTGACTCCAGTTTTGCTAGGGCTCCTTGATGCCATACCTGGTCAAATGCTGCCTTGATGTCAAGGGCAGTCACTCTCACCTCACCTCTTGAGTTCAGTTCTTTTGTCCATGTTTGAACCAAGGCTGATATGAGGTCAGGAGCTGAGTAGCCCTCGCGGAACCCAAACTGAGCATCACTGAGCAGGTTATTGCTAAGCCAGTGCCCCTTGATAGCACTGTCAATGACACCTTCCATCACTTTACTGATGATCGAGAGTAGACAGATGGGGCGGTAATTGGCTGGGTTGGATTTGTCTTACGTTTTGTGTACAGGACCTACCTGGGCAATTTTCCACATTGCTGGGTAGATGCCAGTGTTGTAGCTGTACTGGAATAGCTTGGCTAGGGGCACTGCAAGTTCTGGAGCACAGGTCTTCAGTACTATTGCCGGACTGTTGTCAGGGCCCATAGCCTTTGCAGTATCCAGTGCCTTCAGTCATTTCTTGATATCACACGGAGTGAATCAAATTGGCTGAAGACTGGCATCTGTGATGCTGGGGATTTCAGGAGGAGGCCGAGATGGATCACCCACTGGGCGCTTCTGGCTGAAGAGTGTTGCAAATGCTTTAGCCTTATCTTTTGCACTGCTCTGCTGGGCTCCCACATCATTGAGGATGGGGATATTTGTGGAGCCACCTCCTCCTCTTAGTTGTTTAATTGTCCACCACCATTCACAACTGGATGTGGCAGGACTGCAGAGCTTAGATTTGATCCGTTGGCTGTGGGATCGCTTAGCACTGTTTATCGCATGCTGCTTGGCACGCAAGTAGTCCTGGGTTGTAGTTTCACCAGGTTGACATCTCCTTCTGGGGTATGCCTGGTGCTGCTCCTGCATGCCCTCATGCACTCTTTATTGAATCAGGGTTGGTCTCCTGGCTTGATGGTAATGGTAGAGTGGGGGATATGCCGGGCCATGAGGTTACAGATTGCGGTTGAGTGCAATTCTACATATAACTCCAAAACCACAGCAATGTGGTTGACTCACAAAATGCCCTCTGAAATGGCCTAGCAAGCCACTCAAATGTATCTAACCGTGATAAAGTTGTTAAGGGTTAAAACCGGACAAACCACCCAGCATCGACCTAGGCACTGACGATGGCAAACCCAGCCCTGTCAACCCTGTGGATTAGGAGTTATATGTATAATTGCACTCAACCACAATCTGTAACCTCATGGCCCAGCATAAGCCCCACTCTACCATTACCATTGATGGTCCACAGCGCCACATGGATGCCCAGTTTTGCATTGCTAGATCTGTGCCACACAACATGATGGAGGGTATCCTCAATGTGAGGACGGTATGTCATCTCCACAAGGACTGTGCAGTGGTCACTCCTACCAATACTGTCATGGACAGATTTATCAGCTGCAGGCAGATTGGTGAGGACGAGGTCAAGTATGTTTTTCCCTCACCACCTGCCACAGACCAAGTCTAGCAGCTCTGTCAGTAATGGTGCTACTGAGCCACTCTTGGTGATGGGCATTGAAGTCCCCACCCCGAGTACATACTGCACCCTTGCCAACCTCAGTGTTTCCTCCAAGTGGTGTTCAACATGGAGGAGTACTGATTCATCAGCTGAGGGAGGGCAGTAGGCGGGAATCAGCAGATTTCCTTGCCCATGTTTGACCTGATGCCATGAGACTTCATGGGGTCCAGAGTCAATGCTGAGGACTCCCAGGGCAACTCCCTCACCACCGTATACCACTGTGCTATCACCTCTGCAGTGTCTGTCCTGCCGGTAGGACATACCCAGGGATGGTGATGGTGGTGTCTGGGACATTGTGAGGTATGATTCAGTGTGTATTACTATGTCAGGCTGTTGCTTGACTAGTCTGTGGGACAGATCTCCCAACTTTGGCACAAGCCTCCAGATGTTGGTTAGGAGGACCTTGCAGGGTTGACAGGGCTGGGTTTGCCATCGTCAGTGCCGAGGTCGATGCTGGGTGGTTTGTCTGGTTTCAACCCTTGTCAACTTTATTGCAGTTAGATACAATTGAGTGGCTTGCTAGGCCATTTCAGAGGGCATTTTGTGAGTCAACCACATTGCTGTGGGTTTGGAGTTATATGTAGGCCAGACCAGGTTCGGACCGCAGACTTCCTTTCCTAAAGGTGGGTTTTTGCAACAATCGACAATGTTTCATGGCCATCATTAGACTAGCTTTTTAATTCTGGATTGTTTATTAATTGAATTCAAATTCTACCTTCTGCCATGGTGGGATTCAAACCCATGGCCCCAGGGGAATACCCTGGGTCTCTGGGTTTCTAGTCCAGTGACAATACCACTACGCCACCACCTCCCCCATATAAAAAGGGTCTTCTTCTTCTTCTTTGGCCTCCTTGTCTTGAGAGACAATGGGTAAGCGCCTGGAGGTGGTCAGTGGTTTGTGGAGCAGCGCCTGGAGTGGCTATAAAGGCCAAAACTAGAGTGACAGCCTCTTCCACAGGTGCTGCAGAAAAAAATGGTTGTTGTGGCTGTTACACAGTTGGCTCTCTCCTTGCGCTTCTGTCTTTTTTCCTGGCAACTGCTAAGTCTCTTCAACGCGCCACACTTTAGCCCCACGTTTATGGCTGCCCGCCAGCTCTGGCAATCGCTGGCAACTGACTCCCACGATTTGTGATCAATGTTACAGGACTTCATGTCGCGTTTGCAGATGTCTTTAAAACGGAGACATGGACGACAGGTAGGTCTGATACCAGTGGCGAGCTCGCTGTACAATATGTCCTTGGGGATCCTGCCATCTTCCATGCGGCTCACATGGCCAAGCCATCTCAAGCGCCTCTGACTCAGTAGTGTGTATAAGATGGGGATGTTGGCCGCCTCGAGGACTTCTGTGTTGGAGATACGGTCCTGCCACCTGATGCCAAGGATTCTCCGGAGGCAGCGAAGATGGAATGAATTGAGACGTCGCTCTTGTCTGACATACGTTGTCTATGCCTCGTTGCCGTAGAGCAAGGTACTGAGGACACAGGCTTGATACACTCGGACTTTTGTGTTCTGTGTCAGTGCGCCATTTTCCCACACTCTCTTGGCCAGTCTGGACATAGCAGTGGAATCCTTTCCCATGCACTTGTTGATTTCTGCATCGAGAGACAGGTTACTGGTGATAGTTGAGCCTAGGTAGGTGAACTCTTGAACCACTTCCAGAGCGTGGTCGCCGATATTGATGGATGGGGCATCTCTGACGTCCTGTCCCATGATGTTCGTTTTCTTGAGGCTGATGGTTAGGCCAAATTCGGCGCAGGCAGCCTCAAACCTGTCGATGAGACTCTGCAGACACTCTTCTGTGTGAGATGTTAATGCAGCATCGTCAGCAAAGAGGAGATCCTTGATGAGGACTTTCCGTACTTTGATCTTCGCTCTTAGGCGGGCAAGGTTGAACAACCTGCCACCTGATCTTGTGTGGAGGAAAATTCCTTCTTCTGAAGACTTGAATGTGTGTGAGAGCAGCAGGGAGAAGAAAATCCCAAACAGTATAGGTGCGAGAACGCAGCCCTGTTTCACGCCACTCAGGATAGGAAAGGGGTCTGATGAGGCGCCGCTATGCTGAATTGTGCCTTTCATATTGTCATGGAATGAGGTGATGATACTTAGTAGCTTTGGTGGACATCCGATCTTTTCTAGTAGTCTGAAGAGACCACGTCTGCTGACGAGGTCAAAGGCTTTGGTGAGATCAATGAAAGCAATGTAGAGGGGCATCTGTTGTTCACAGCATTTCTCCTGTAGCTGACGAAGGGTGAACAGCATGTCAATGGTCGATCTTCTGCTCGAAAGCCACACTGTGCCTCAGGGTAGACATGCTTGGCCAGCTTCTGGAAGGGTAAAGGTTTTAAAAACAATAGTTAGGGGAAAAAAATCAACAGGCACTTGGAGAGGTTTGAGTTAATTGAGGATAGCCAGCATGGATTTGTAAAAGGCAGATCATGCTTGACTAATCTAATTGATTTTTTTGATGAAGTAACAGATAACAGAGAAGGTTGATGAAATGAATGCAGTGGATGTTGTTTATATCGATTTTAAGAAAGGCTGGTTTACAAAATTGAGGCTCATGGAATGGGAGAGTCAGTGTCCAATTGGATAAAAAAAAATGGCTTCAGGATAGTAAGCAGAGAGTTGTGGAGTATGGTTATTTTCAGACTGGAGGATGGTATACAGTGGTGTTCTCCAAGGGTCAGTGCTGGGACCACTGCTTATTTTGCTTTGTATAAATGACTTGGATCTTGGAATTCAGAGTAGAATCACAAAATTTGTCGATGACACTAAACTTGGAGGTGTGGCAAACAGTGCGGATGACACGAACCTTCTTTTGGGCAATTAGGGATGGGCAATAAATGCTGGCCTAGCCAGCGACACCCACATCCCATGAATGAATAAAAATGAACCACCTGCAACAGGACATTGATGGGCTAGCAGAATGGGTGGAGAGGTGGCATCGAGGATTTAATACTGACAAGTGTGAGGAGATGCATTTTGGCAGAAGGGATAAGGTGAAGCAATATAGACTTAATGGCACAGTTCTAAAGAGCTTGCAGGAACAAAGGGACCTGGGGGTGCATATGCATCAATCTTTGAAGCTGGCAGGACATATTGAGAGAGTGGTTCATAAGGCTCATGGGATCTTGAGCTTCATAAATAAAGGCATTGAGTACAAAAGCAAGGAGGTTATGCTGAACCTTTATAAAGCTCTGGTTGGGCCTCAACTGGAATATTGCATCCAGTTCTGGTCACCACACTTCAGGAAGGATGTGGGTCCTTGAGAGGGTGTAGAGAAGATTTACCAGAATGGTTACAGGGATGGAGGATTTTAGTTACAAGGTTAGGTTGAAAAGCTGGATTTGTTCTGCTTCGAACAAAGGAGATTGAGGGGAGAATTAATAGAAGTACAAGATTATGACAGGCTTAGATAAGTTAGAAAAGGAAAAACTTCCCATTAAAAATTGGCACAAGGACTAGGGGACACAGATTGAAGAGATGCAGGGGGAATATGAAGAAGAACAATTTTATGCACAGGGTGGTAATGACCACCCAAGAAACTTGATACTATCCAGGACAAAGCAGCCCACCAACGCACAGTGGCAGCAGTGTGTAGCATCTACAAGATGCACTGCAGCAATGCACCAAGGCTCCTTAGACAACACCTTCAAAATCTGCGACCTCTACCACCTACAAGGACAAGGACAGCAAATGCATGGGAACACCACCACCTGCAAGTTCCCCTCCAAGCCACACACCATCCTGACTTGGATCTATATCGCCGTTCCTTCACTGTCGCTGGGTCAAAACCCTGGAACTCCCTTCCTAACAGCACTGTGGGTATACCTACCCCAAATGGACTGCAGCAGTTCAAGAAGGCAGCTCACCACCACCTTCTCAAGGACAATTAGGGGAGGGCAATAAATGCTGTCTGAACCAGCAAAGCCTACATCCCATGAATGTATAAAAAACAAATGGAACTCACCGTCTACATGGGTGGTGGAAGCTGGGACAATCAATGACTTCAAAAGGAAATTAAATGGGCCCTTGAAGGAAATGAACTTGCAGGACTACGGGGATCAAGCAGGGGAGTGGGCCTGACTGGATTGTTCCGTGGAGAGCCGGCATGACTCAATGGGCTGAATGGCCTCCTTCTGTGCCATAAATGACTCTATGACCTCATGCCATTTTTTCTAAATTTCCCTTCCACTAGTTTTTACCAAGTTTTCTTATTGGCTTACCTTGAGACACTGTTCTAGGTTAGCTTTATCTGTGCCATTTTATATCTTGCAAGCTTCTTTATAGTCCCTCGCAGGCACTTATTTTCTATTGCCTTTTATTGTAACTCATGCAAAGTAATTTCCTTAAGGATCTGATCAGCCACTGTAACTTCATCACAGGACTGACAGGATTTACATATAAATTTGACTTACTCTGATTTTCCACTGAGGTTATGGTGGCTGATCATGAGAATTGACAAGGAAATTCCCAGCCAGTCTCCATCATTTGATGGTAGGGATCAATTCCATGGCTCCTTTCTGCATATGTAACTCACTGATCTAGCAATATAATGAAGCTTTCTGTTTGCTTTGTACACTACTGCCCGCTAATCATCTCATTTATTAGGTGCTGAATCCACTACCACCCCGATCCCTTTTCACTCCAGATGAGCTACTTCTATACTTTCCATTGTTCCTTCCAACCACTGATTTGTACTTAACTGTATAGAATTCCACCTACCACTAATTTTCTTATTTGCAGCTTTTATTTAATGGCTTTTGTAGCTGCCTCCTCTGATGCGACTGTTTCCCTACTTAATATCTTTTGGGGATTTGATGAGTTTAGATTCTGAATCCAAGCTACTAGTACAGACTCAGAAAAGTACGGGCTCCAGCACAACCTCTGGAATGCTCCACTTAGTGCAACTCCCCAACCTGATATTAATCTCCTAACGTATACAATATCCACTACTTTCTTTCCGTCAGCAAATTCCTTATCCGCACCAGGTTTCACCTTGAATTCCCATTGCTTTCCATAACAGTTATAACCTTTAGTGAGAAACTTTATTAAAGACTTTGGGCTGAATTTTCGTTACGGGGTCAGGAACCCGACATCGGAACATTTCTGGGTCCCTTTCCTCTTGCCACGTCAATGTCACTAATGTGGTGCTATTTTCAAATATATAACATTTAATTGGCCTGGGTTTGAGTCCGGCACCCATTTGGAGGTGCCAGAAGCATTCGGGAGGCAGGAACAGGTCTCTGAGGGCAATCTTAAAAGGCAAGCAGCAGCCATGACTGTGTTGCCATTGCTTTCAGTGATGCAGCACCTGGGAGATTGGAAGATCTGTGTGGGCACGGGCATGTGTCCTGGGTGGCACCCCATTTCTCTGACTCCTTCATGGAGGCACTCACTAATTCAGTGTCATTGAGGAGAGAGCTTTCCTTCCCAGCCTCAGGAAGGAGACATCTGCCTAACAAGATCAAGGGGACTTGGATGGAGGTGGCCACGGAGGTCAACAGACGGGCAACCGCAAGAAGGATCTGGATCCAGTACAGAAAAAGATTCAATAACCTCTTGTGGTCTGATAAGGTGAGTGGATCAGTGGCACCTGTTTCATTGGACAACAACTCTCTAAGCATCAGAAAGCACGTGAATTGACCTCACAGAATGTCCATATTATTCCTCACATTGTCAGAGTGAGTCAATGGTTGCTACACTGAGACACAGCCACCCTCACATATGGGGCAACATTCAGGTGTGAACATCACTGAGAGGAACATCAGCCCACATGTATGTCATGCTGGAAGAGATGAGGGAGGGCAGCCTACACATGGATTGTTCTCCTCTCATTCTGCAGGAGAAGAGAGTGCAACAGATGGCCAGAATGGGTGGTGGAGTGGCCCAGCTCCACACACTGACAGGCAGCACTGGAGATTGCCAGGGTGCTGTGGAGGCAGTCGGTGAGGGATGGTGAGATGGATGCCATGAGCAACAGTGTCATTGGATAACTCTCCCTTGAGGTGAAGGGCATGGAGGAGACTCCTGCCCAATGCGAGCTATGCATCTTAGACCGGTGTCATCTGAGGGGTCGGTTGTGCAGGGGCACTTGTTGAGTAAGACCAGTTCTCTTCACCATTTTCTTGTATCTCCCACAGGGCCAGTTGCAGAGCGGCACCCAAGTGTACCAGCCGTATTGGCACTGACATCCTTGGCGGGGCCGGGGGTCCATGGAACCTGCACTGTCACATCGTACCTCGGAATCTTCCACCAGCACAGACACACTCACCTCGGTTGGGCCTCAGATTAGCATTGAAAGGGGAGCACTGGGTGAACCTCACAGCACACGCTAGCAGGAGGAGGAAGGTGAGACAGAGTCAGCAGTGGGCAGACCCCCTCGGAGGATGGAGGACAGACATGGTGATGCTTTGCTAGCCGAAGATGCTGGACGTCGGGTGTCACAGACAGGAGGGCCTTCCTCGAGAACCAGAGGCAGATAAGTTCCTGTCTGTCAGAGTTCCCTGAGGCCTTGAAGAACCATGAGCAGGCAATTGAGGAGTCCACGCAGCGCATGTGCTCCATCATGGCTGAGGGAGTCGATCACAGGAGCTCCTCCATTGAGAGATTGGTCAATATCTTGGAGAGCCAAGTTCAGTGTTACTCTGAGTGCGCAGGAGCAGTGTGTTAATATGCACAGAAAGAGTGAAACTCTCCATAGCATTGAAAACTCAGTGGCGCAAAGGTTCTCGGAGTGGATGCTAGCTGTGTCCCAATTGGTGACCACTTACAGCATCCACAGACACCAGTAAAGGGCTGAGACTGTCCCAAGGACAGACAAAGGGGTCCCTCTTAGGGGGCACCGGCGTCACCCTTTGGCCCTTTGCCCTTTCTGACTTAGGAGTCATATGTGTGCCAGCCCTGTGACAGAGGTAGCCCCTGCCAGGATGCAGGCGCGTCAGCCTGCGGAGGAGCCCCCACAGGCGCCTCCCAGATGAGAACGGAAGCCAAGAGCATCTCAGCTGGTGGCAGAGAGTAGGGCTGCCTCCACCTCATCCTCTGCCACAGGGGGAGCACCCCGTAGAAGTATTCAGGAGAGGAAAGTGTCACGGTGTTGAACTCATTTAATGGGTCACCTGGGTGCTATTGTCTACATGTGTCTGGTATGTTGTCTGCCTCACAATGTAACTTCTTTATTTCACCACTCTGACAGGTGTGTTGTTGTCTCATCTCAAAAGAGGGATGTCTCATTGTGGGGTGGGTGGTGGGGAAGTGAGGCCCTGAGAATGTTATGTGCCCGTGCATTGTGACATTAGACAATGTTGGTCAAGGAGCCGTCCATCTGCATGTTCATGGCTGCCAATGCAACCTCACAGTTAAGGGTCATAGTGGTAAAATAAAAAAGTACTGGGTGAGCAGAAATTTCCTCCAGTTAAATATTGGGAAGACTGAAACCATTGTTTACAATCGTGGTGTCACATTTGATCCCAAGATGAGCTTCCGACATCATGTTTGTGCCATTGCTAAGACCGCTGTTATGGACAGGTGGGAAATGGTGTGGGTGACTTCCACTTTTCACCTGTCAACTGACCGCAGACAGATTTTTAAAAAAAAGTAGTGTCTTAGTTCCTGAGTGTCTTAAGAATCAAATAAACAGACAAATGACAGGTTTTCTCATAGGTTTAAAAAGAAAGATATTTATTAAACAAGACCTGAAAATGTTCACAACCTCACCCACTCACACAGGCACATATGCATACACACAAGAAAAGGTAGAGATTAGAGGATAGCATGCATTTAAGTCTAATTGGTGTAAAAAGAGTTCACTTTGAAACCTTCTTGGTTTTCCGGGAGGAATTTTTAACAGCATTGTAGGCCTGATGATCCTTGTCTTGGTTCACTGAAGTATTGCAGGTTCCTTTGTTTAAGACTCAAAGTCAGCGGACAATCTTGTCAAAATTTCTCAGATGGCATGTTTTCAAGGTCACCTTTGGAGTCTCTGCCTCAGTGGTTTAAATGTGTTACAGGCAAGGTCTTAATCTTGGTTGGAAAGGATATCCCAGCTTCCTTGCTGGCTGTCTTCCTCTCTCTCTCGCTTTCTCAGATAAATCTCTTTTTTTAAGAGAAACCATTGTCAGTCAGGTGACCATAGATGCTCTCCCCTGGTGTATCCATTCAATGTCCTTGAATGTGAGGCCATTGTTACACAGTGGGGTTGGAATGTGGTTTGTCTTGATAAGGTGGCCTTATTTCCCATCTGTTATCTTGCCTTTGCATCCGGAGTCGCTCTGTCTGCGTCTTCAGTTTCCTAGGCCCAACCTCTGGAAAACCCTCCCTTTACCTCTCTGCCTCTCCAGTTCGCTTTCCTCCTTTAAGACACTCCTTAAAACCTTCTTCTTTGACCAAGCCTTTGATCATCTGACCTAATATTTCCTTTTGTGACTAGATGTCATACTTTGATTTATAATGCTCCTGTAAAGTGCCTTGGGAAATTTTATTCCGTTAAAGCACTTTATGTATATAAGTTGTGTATTATGCTGGAAGATGAGTTGTGGGGTCATCAGCTGTGAGGGCTCGGGCAGATCAGGTGAAACACTGTTGAATCAGTGTGGTCCTTGCTGCCATGCCAGCCTGCAGTTCACTCTGATGTCTGGGATGGCATGGCCGGGCGTCTCCTGCTGCCTGGGTGCCGGCCACTTCTGGAGTTATCTCTTCATTCTCCTCTTCCTTCTCTTCCCAGTCACCCTCTGAGGTAAAGTGGTGTTCCAGCTCCTCCTCTTCATCCATCTCCAGGTCTCTTTCCAATGTCATGTTGTGCAGGGCGCAACAGATGACCACGATACGGGAGACTCTGACTGGCTTGTACTGGTGGGCACCACCTGACTGGTCAAGGCAATGGAAGTGTACCTTCAAGAGGCCAATGGTCTGTTCAATGTAGGTCCCTGTTTGGAGATGGCTCTCACCATCCGTGTCTGGGTCTCGAATGGGCGTCGGGAGCCACCTCCTTAGGGGATAATCGCAGTGCTCCTCTGGCCTCCTGCTGTGCAGGAGGTTGTATCTGCTGCCGCTCATGATGGCTGCTCTATCCAATGTCAGAGTAGTCTGTTCCCATCTGGACTCCCTCAGCTGAGCTTTGTACGTTCACCAGGCCTTCCCCTGTCAACCCCAGCTGCTTCAGTGTTGCCAGCGGGCTAACATTCCTCTCCAGATTTCTGCCACTCACCACTGAGAAAAGCAAGCCTTTTAGCTCCAGCTATGGTAACTCTGTGGCACTTTTGGAGCAGCTGTGCTTTATTCTGTACTTCTGCATCATGTTAACCAGCCCTTCCTCATGCCCTCTGCATTGTTCACGTCTTATGCACCCCACTGTGTTCCAGACATGACATTCTCCCTGTTGGCTTCCTTTAAAAATTGAAAACTGCTGCTGACAAGCCTGTTAATGAGCTCCCCAATGAGCTCAACAGGCACTTAATTGGAGGTGTGCAGGGTTGCCATTCGCTCCCTCCTGACGTCCCTATAAAAATGGCGTCATATTCCAGTGGTGGGGGACCCAGTGCCGACCTTCGAGAACGCGATATTTAAATCACGCTCACACTCTCCCCCGCACCCAGGAGGCTTTAAAAATCCAGCCCTTTGTTTCTGTTATTACTGACAGGTGTTAGCCATATTTTAGCTGAGTGATTCACAATCATACTTTGGAAAATGCGAATCCATAGAACAAGAAGAGACCATTACAGTGCTGCTAACCGCTGCCAAAATTCAAACAATATTGTATACCATACTCATTTATTCGCCCCGATTTTAACTTGGAGTACGAGTATATGTGGGGCCAAGGACGAGTGCTAAACTCGCCTCATGGCATTGTATGTGTCTTGGTTTTTTAACTCCCTGGCCTTTTATTGTTGTTCGCATTGGATTCCTACTTCAACTTGGTGGGAACCACTAGGTGGCTGGCAGGTGGGAGCGGGATTTCAGATGGCAAGATTCTGTTATCAGGGACCCAAGACAACAATCTCCAACACTAAGGTAAGTGGTTAAGACATCATCGGGGCCAGGGGAGTGGCTGTGGTGGCAGTCGCAGTTGTGGGGTAGTGAAAGCCTAGGGCAAGGACTGCCCAAGATTCCTTGTGAAACCTGGAGATGTGTTTCTGCTCCAGCTGGACTACAGGAAAACTATTTTAAAAAAAATCTAAGCTAAACCTTCCTGGTCCTCTTCTTGCTTGCTGTTAGGTTTCTCTGTTGCGTCTGGCACTTAGCGTGACACACAGAGACTGGGGTTAAAATTCACATTGGGTCATAGGACCCTGACTTTTCCAATTTATGAGGCCCTTGCCTCTGACATCTTGCAAATTCCAGGAGTTAAAATAGCAACAAGTGGGAGCACAGCATGAATGGGGAAATGAGTTCTTTGCCCTTACTTTAACCACCTAGTTCGTTCTGGTTGGGTGCAGTGCAGGGATTGGGGGAGAAAGTTAAAATCAAGATATCATCAGTCTAAAATAAATTTTCCAATATGGAAAAAGTCTTGATCTCAGCATGAAAGAAAAGTTGTTCAGGTTGCTATGTGTAGTGACACAGTAAACATGCTTTATTGATGCATTTAAAAGGTTGCTAAAATTGGTGACCAGGACAATTCCTCCCCCTACATGTCCTAGTATACTGACAGCAGGCAATTTTCTTTTAAAGCCTGAAATATTTCAAGCTTCTACTTAAAGAAAACTTTGCAATGAAGTTTGCAAATGGCTTTGAGTTTCTTAAATTAAGCATTATTTCTTTTCAAGATATGTAATTCAACCTATTTACTGATGATAATTAGATCTTTTTCTTTTCAAGATATGTAATTCAACTTATTTACTGGTGATAATCAGATCTTTTTCTAAAAATATAAGTAATTTAACTATATTCGGACTCCTAATCAAAGTCAACATTTTTGGTTCATTACAAGTTTGTATAGAGGTTGGAGCACTGCACCATGATAACTCAGTAACTACTTTAACCTTCAGGATCCCTGGATTCTGGGATCTCGGTTATAAGGATTTAATGGAGAATCTCTCAGAAATGTTGAAATACTAAGAGCAATTAAACTTTTTTATACCTTGCTGTAGGTTAAGCTTGTGGTTGCAAGGCAAATGTCCAATTAGTTCTCATTTATGTTTCATTACAATGCAAGGACTTTTTCTGTAAGATCTTACAACCAAGCTGCGAGGTGGAAGTGTGAGAAAAAGGAAAGCATTTGCAAAGAGTGAGGGCTGCAGTCTACACTGACATATTCACTGAGTATGCTGAGCTGAAAGTTAGCATTATGTTAGCACAACACTTTGTAAAGTCTCTTGAGGTCCTGGATTCTGCAACTGTTGATGTTGAAGCCTAGTGTGTAGTCTTGGGCTAGGACATCTGGAAGAGGACTGGACGACAATAGCTTTCTGCTGTAGGTCTTTCCTCCATCTGAGGAAACTGTGAGACTTGAGACAATGGCTGCTGGAAAATGGTGCATTGACTCCAAGTATGAGAACACCTGCAACACATTGTTCGACAACAATGACCATACTGTTGTCTGGAGGATATTAGCACCCAACACCATTTCTGGGATTTTTCACTGGAAGTGATTATTGAGAGTGCAATACGTTCACTCAAATACAGGCAGGCATATTACAATGAGATACATCATAGCAATAGGCCATGAGGTATCTCCCATCATTTAGACCATTGAAGCTTAGCGCACTAGGAAAACCGGTGCATTCTGGGTTTTTGTTTATTCATTCATAGGATGTGGGCATCGCTGGCCAGGCCAGCATTTATTGCCTATCCATAATTGCCCTTGAGAAGGTGGTGGTGAGCTGCCTTCTTGAACTGCTGAAGTCCATGTGAGGTAGGTACACCCACAGTGCTGTTAGGAAGGGAGTTCCAGGATTTTGACCCAGTGACAGTGAAGGAACGGCGATATGGTTCCAAGTCAGGATGGTGTGTGACTTGGAGGGGAACTTGCAGGTGGTGGTGTTCCCATGCATTTTCTGCCCTTGTCCTTCTAGTTGGTAGAGGTCGTGGGTTTGGAAGGTGCTGCCTAAGAAGCCTTGGTGAGTTGCTGCAGTGCATCTTGTAGATGGTACACACTGCTGCCACTGTGCGTCAGTGGTGGAGGGAGTGAATATTTGTGGTGCCAATTAAGCGGGCTGCTTTGTCCTGGATGGTGTCGCGCTTGATGGTGAGGTCTTACAGATGAGCCGGAGGAAGTCCTTGCATTGCATGCATGAGGTGATGAAATATGAACGAGAACTAATTGGACATATGTGTTGTAACCACAAGCTTATAAAAAGGTTTGAACCCTTCTAGATTTAATTAACTCTTTTTAGGATAAAGGGGAACTGGTGGATATACTGTATTTTGATTTCCAGAAGGCATTTGATAAGGTGCCACATCAAAGGTTATTGCAGAAAATAAAAGCTCATGGTGTAGGGGACAACATATTGGCATGGATAGAAGATTGGCTAGCTAACAGGAAACAGAAGTAGGCATAAATGGGTCATTTTCTGGTTGGCAAGATGTAACGAAAGGTGTGCCACAGGGATCTGTGCTGGGGCCTCAACGTTTTACAATTTATATAAATGATTTAGATGAAGGGACCGAAGGTATGGTTGCTAAATTTGCTGATGACACAAAGATAGGTAGGAAAGTAACTTGTGAAGAGGACATAAGGAGGCTACAAAGAGATATAGATTGGTTTAGTGAGTGGGCAAAGACCTGGCAAATGGAGTATAATGCAGGAAAGTGTGAAATTGTCCACTTTGGCAGTAAGAATAAAAAAGAAGCATATTATCTAAATGGTGAGAGATTGCAGAGCTCTGAGATGCAGAGGTATCTGAGTGTCCTAGTGCATGAATCGCAAAAGGTCAGTATACAGGTACAGCACATAATTAGGAAAACTAATAGAATGTTATTGTTTATCATGAGGGGAATTGAATTCAAAAATAGGGAGACTATGCTTCAGCTGTACAGGGCATTGGTGAGACCACATCTGGAGTACTGTGTACAGTACTGGTCTCCTTATTTAAGAAAGGATGTAAATGCATTGGAGGCAGTACTGAGAAGGTTTACTAGACTAATACCTGGAATGGGTGGGTTGTCTTATGAGGGAAGCAGGCTAGGCTTGTATCCGCTGGAATTTAGAAGAGTAAGAGGTGACTTGATTGAAACATATAAGATCCTGAGGGGTTTTAACAGGGTGGATGTGGAAGAGATGTTTCCTGTTGTGGGAGAATCTAGAACAGGAGGTCACTGATTAAAAATAAGGGGTTGCCCATTTAAGACAGAGATGAGGAGACATTTTTTCTTTCAGAGGGTTATGTGTCCTTGGAATTCTCTTCCTGAAAAGGCGGGTGGAAGCAGAGTCTTTGAAAATTTTTAAGGCAGAGGTAGATAGATTCTTGATAAGCAAGGGGGTGGAAGGTTATTGGAGGTATGTGGAAATGTGGAGCAATCAGTTCAGCCATGAACTTATTGAATGGCGGAGCAGGCTCGAAGGGCTGAGTGGCCTACTCCTATCCTAATTCGTATGTTTGTATGTACTCCATGTTGGACAAACAGAAATTCAACAGGTGAGTGTAGATGTTTCATTTCTTGGTTTGGAGACTCATGTTCACGGTGATGGATTTCTCTATGTGCCAGGCACCCATCTGAACAAAACAACATGTGTACTATATTCAGAGGAGCGTCCCTCAGTGTGCAACAGTAATGCCAACATCAAGGGGCGAACTAAGTTCACCATAGACACCCATGCAGCGACTTCATCATTGTTACTTGAGGGGAGAGGAAGATTTGGTGAGGAGGAGTGTGCAGTGCTAAAAATGTGGAATCATAGCAAGTATCAAACTGAGATAGAACATTATTTATTTATTCATTCATGGGATGTGGGCATCACTGGCCAGGCCAGCATTTATTGCCCATCCCTAATTGCCCTTGAGAAGGTGGTGGTGAGCTGCCTTTTTGAACCGCTGCAGTCCATTTGGGGTAGGTATACCCACAGTGCTGTTAGGAAGGGAGTTCCAGGATTTTGACCCAGCGGCAGTGAAGGAACGGCGATATAGTTCAAAGTCAGGATGGTGTGTGACTTGGAGGGGAACTTGCAGGTGGTGGAGTTCCCATGTATTTGCTGTCCTTCTAGTTGGTAGAGGTCACGGGTTTGGAAGGTGCTGTCTAAGGAGCCTTGGTGCATTGCTGCAGTGCATCTTGTAGATGGTACACACTGCTGCCACTGTGCGTCGTTGGTGGAGGAAGTGAATGTTTGTAGATGGGGGGGTGCCAATTAAATGGGCTGCTTTGTCCTGGATGGTGTCAAGCTTCTTGAGTGTTGTTGGAGCTGCACCCATCCAGGCAAGTGGAGAGTATTCCATCACACTCCTGACTTATGCCTTGTAGATGGTGGACAAGCTTTGGGAAGTCAGGAGGTGAGTTACTTGCCGCAGGATTCCTAGCCTCTGACCTGCTCTTGTAGCCACGGTATTTATATGACTACTCCAGTTTAGTTTCTGGTCAATGGTAGCCCCTAGGATGTTGACAGTGGGGGATTCAGTGATGGTAATGCCATTGAATGTCAAGGGAGATGGTTAGATTCTCTCTTGTTGGAGATGGTCATTGCCTGGCACTTGTGTGGCGCAAATGTTACTTGCCACTTATCAGCCCAAGGCTGGATATTGTCCAGGTCTTGCTGCATTTCTGCAGGGACTGCTGCAGTATCTGAGGAGTCACGAATGGTGCTGAACATTGTGCAATCATCAGTGAACATCCCCACTTCTGACCTTATGATTGAAGGAAGGTCATGGATGAAATTATAGGAAATTATAGGCCGGTGAGCCTTACGTCAGTGGTAGGGAAATTATTAGAGAGGATTCTTCGGGACAGGATTTACTCCCATTTGGAAACAAACGAACTTATTAGCGAGAGGCAGCATGGTTTTGTGAAGGGGAGGTCATGTCTCACTAACTTGATTGAGTTTTTTGAGGAAGTGACGAGGATGATTGATGAAGGAAGGGCAGTGGATGTTGTCTATATGGACTTCAGTAAAGCCTTTGACAAGGTCCCTCATGGCAGACTGGTACAAAAGGTGAAGTCACACGGGATCAGAGGTAAGCTGGCAAGATGGATACAGAACTGGCTCGGTCATAGAAGACAGAGGGTAGCAGTGTTCTGCAGGGATCAGCGCTGGGACCTTTGCTGTTTGTAGTATATATCAATGATTTGGAGGAAAATGTAGCTGGACTGAGTAGTAAGTTTGCGGATGATACAAAGGTTGGTGGAGTTGCAGATAGTGATGAGGATTGTCAGAGGATACAGCAGGATATAGATCGGTTGGAGACTTGGGCGGAGAAATGGCAGATGGAGTTTAATCTGGACAAATGTGAGGTAATGCATTTTGGAAGTTCTAAAGCAGGTGGGAAGTATACAGTAAATGGCAGAACCCTTAGGAGTATTGACAGGCAGAGAGTTCTGGGCATACAGGTCCACAGGTCACAGAAAGTGGCAACGTAGGTGGATAAGGTAGTCAAGAAGACATACGGCATGCTTGCCTTCATCGGTCGGGGCGTAGAGTATAAAAATTGGCAAGTCATGTTGCAGCTGTACAGAACCTTAGTTAGATTAGATTAGATTAGATTAGAGATACAGCACTGAAACAGGCCCTTCAGCCCACCGAGTCTGTGCCGAACATCAACCACCCATTTATACTAATCCTACACTAATCCCATATTCCGACCAAACATCCCCACCTGTCCCTATATTTCCCTACCACCTACCTATACTAGTGACAATTTATAATGGCCAATTTACCTATCAACCTGCAAGTCTTTTGGCTTGTGGGAGGAAACCGGAGCACCCGGAGAAAACCCACGCAGACACAGTTAGGCCACACTTAGAATATTGTGTGCAATTCTGGTCACCACACTACCAGAAGGACGTGGAGGCTTTGGAGAGGGTACAGAGGAGGTTTACGAGGATGTTGCCTTGTCTGGAGGGCATTAGCTATGAGGAGAGGTTGGATAAACTCGGATTGTTTTCACTGGAACGGCGGAGGTGGAGGGGCGACATGATAGAGGTTTACAAGGTTATGAGCGGCATGGACAGAGTGGATAGTCAGAAGCGTTTTCCCAGGGTGGAAGAGTCAGTTACTAGGGGACGTAGGTTTAAGGTACGAGGGGCAAAGTTTAGAGGGGATGTGCGAGGCAAATTCTTTAGACAGAGGGTGGTGAGTGCCTGGAACATGCTGCTGGGGGAAGTGGTGGAAGCAGGTACGATAGCGACATTTCAGAGGCATCTTGACAAATACATGAATAGGATGGGAATAGAGGGGTACGGTCCCCGAAAGTGCAGAAGGTTTTAGTTTAGGCAGGCGTCAAGATCGGCGCAGGCTTGGAGGGCCGAATGGCCTGTTCCTGTGCTCTACTGTTCTTTGTTCTTTGTTCTTTGAAGCAGTTGAAGATGGTTGGGCCTCGGACACTACCCTGAGGAGCTCCTGCAGTGATGTCCTGGAGCTCAGATGATTGACCTCCAACAACCACAACTATCTTCCTTTGCGCTAGGTATGACTCCAGCCAGCGGAGGGTTTTCCCCCTGATTCCCATTGACGTCAGTTTTGCTAGGGCTCCTTGATGCCATACTCGGTCAAATGCTGCCTTGATGTCAAGGGCAGTCACTCTCACCTCACCTCTTGAGTTCAGCTCTTTTGTCCATGTTTGAACCAAGGCTGTAATGAGGTCAGGAGCTGAGTGGCCCTGGTGGAATCCAAACTGAGCGTCACTAAGCAGGTTATTGCTAAGCAAGTGCCACTTGATGGCACTGTTGATGACACCTTCCATCACTTTACTGATGATTGACAGTAGGCTGATGGGGCGGTAATTGGCCAGGTTGGACTTGTCTTGCTGTTTGTGTACAGGACATACCTGGGCAAATTTTCCACAATTCAGGGTAGATGCCAGTGTTGTAGCTTTACTGGAACAGCTTGGCTATGGGCGTGGCAAGTTCTGGAGCACAATTCTTCAGTACTGCTGCCGGAATATTGTCAGGGCCCATAGCTTTAGCAGTATCCAGTGCCTTCAGTCATTTCTTGATATCATGCAGAGTGAATCGAATTGGCTAAAGTCTGGCATCTGTGATGCTGGGGACTTCAGGAGGAGGCTGAGATGGATCATCAACTCTGCACTTCTGGCTGAAGATTGTTGCAAATGTTTCAGCCTTAACTTTCACACTGATGTGCTGGGTTCCCCCATCATTGAGGATGGGGATATTTGTGGGGCCACCTCCTCCGGTTAGTTGTTTAATTGTCCACCACCATGCACGGCTGGATGTGGCAGGACTGCAGAGCTTTGATCTGATCCGTTGGTTATGGGATCGCTTAGCTCTGTCTATTGCATGCTGCTTACGCAGTTTGGCATGCAAGTAGTCCTGGGTTGTAGCTTCACCAGGTTGACACCTCATTTTGAGGTATGCCTGGTGCTGCTCCTGGCATGCCCTGCTGCACTCTTCATTGAACCTGGGTTGGTCTCCTGGCGTGATGGTAATGGTAGAGTGGGGTATATGCCGGGCCATGAGGTTACAGATTGTGGTTGAGTACAATTCTGCTGCTGCTGATGGCCCACAGCATCTCTTGGATGCCCAGTTTTGCATTGCTAGATCTGTTCGATATCTATCCCATTTAGCACGGTGATAGTGCCACACAATACAATGGACGGTATCCTCAATGAGAAGGCGGGACTTTGTCTCCACAAGGACTTGTGGATGGATTAGATGGATGTTTGTTAAGAGTTAATCTGGTCTTTGTCCATGAAGAGAAATGTTAGCGCAAGCTTTGCCAAGAAAAGGTCAGTTTGAAATTTTAAAACTGATATTTTTATTTTTAGCTATGTAAAACCATAGTTACACTTTTGAAATGTTTTTCAGCGATGATGTGACCGCTACCAAATAGACTTTAACATGTTTTCTTTCATATTGAATCATTTATGTCACAAAGTTGAATCAACTGCACTGTTGCACTGTGTAAAATAACTTGCTATCTTCTGTAAAGTGCTTTGTCCTGCTCAGGATTGTGTGGTGATGCTATTTTGGACTGCAACACTGGGATTATTATCCACTTAAATAAATGGAACTGACGGTAAAGGGGCTTGAAGTGGGAAGTGTGTAGACATGCTTATCAGCATTTGTTGCCCTGTGGCTCATGTAAATTTGGGGATCACATGTTATGAGGTGGCTTTGTGGATATGACTTTGTGCATTTTCCTATACATTCACTGTACTCATGCTACCAGGGCAGGAGAAAGTCCTACAAAATATCTTGAAATTTAACAATTGCAAAGCTACTATTCATCCCCAACTTTACTTTCAAAATATTACGATTAATACTCTGTAGGTATGGAGACTTATGTCCATGATGTGCCTTAGCTTGCTGCCAGCATCCTGACACACACTAGGTGCTCCACTTTCCCATCACTACTGTCTTCATTCACCACCATTGCCTTCCTGTTCCCCCCCAAGCCAAACCGAAATCCTTAGCCCCACCTGACCTCTGCTGCCTCTGCAAGCTCTACCTCACAACCTGTGGTCCTTTGATTCAAGCCTGCTATGCAACCTGCCCCGTGTTGATCATGTGGCCATAGTTTTCAGGTGTTAAAGCCCTACCCTTTGAAGCAGGCTGCTTAAATCTCTACACATATTTGTTTCATCCATGTCTTGGAAATCCTCCTCAAATCAGTGTTATTTAAATACTATTGATAGGCTCCCTGACCCCACTCCAGACCCCCTGTCCACTAAGACCCTGGCCCTCAGTACTCTGGCCCCCAGGACACTCGTTCCCATGTCCCCAGGACATTAGCACCCTGGTCATCAGGACTGTAGCACCCTGGCCCAATGGCCCCCAGGACCCTAGGACTCTGGGTCGGGCCCCCAGGACCTAGCTCCCTGGCCCCCAGGATCCTAGTATCCTGACCCATTGGCTCCCAAGACCCTAGTACTCAGCGTTGGAACCTCAGGAATCTAGCAACCTGGCCCCCAGACAATCATTGAAAGGTCATTTCTTACAAATATAATTCAGCCTTAATATTCATTTTTAATTTTCAAAATATTGAGAGGGTAGTAAACTGTGTTACTCTCCACACTCGTTTTCCCAATCAGTACTCCTGTTGAATGGTGCTCGACATCTCAGATTTATCCTGTTTTAAAACCAATATGGCTGATCTTAACTGTGGCCACTCAGTGTAAATGGGCAATTGCTGCCTGAACATTGTGTTGGGTCACTTCCTGCCATCCTGGTGGGACCTTTAGATAGGCCACTGCAATTGTGGTGGAAGCTTTAGGTGAGTCACTACCAGGTGGAGTGCCTGGTTGTTTCAGATGTGAGGTCACTTTGAAAATACAGATGATGTTCATAGGAACTGAATCACAAGATTAATGTAAAATTGTGTGGATAGTATGCCGCAAACACTCTGATCATTTGTATCAGACATTGAGTGGCCTATGATTTGTAAGAGGCTATGAGGAGTAGGAATACTCCTCCTGGCCTTCCTGGCCTGTTGTCAGGACATGAGAAAGCCCTCTCTTGGATTGTCCTCCCC
Organism: Heterodontus francisci; assembly: GCF_036365525.1. Classification (NCBI taxonomy): domain Eukaryota; kingdom Metazoa; phylum Chordata; class Chondrichthyes; order Heterodontiformes; family Heterodontidae; genus Heterodontus; species Heterodontus francisci. Next base: position 51,837,112 of record NC_090374.1, read on the forward strand.
TCATCCCCCCAACACTCACTCCCAACCAGGCCTCTACTGCTTTCTGGCTCTGTATGGGAGCCAGATAACTTCCCACTCTCTCTCAACCAGCGAGCTGGATAGGAGCACCTTATTGGTACATGCAGGTGGCCAGATCACTGCAAATGAAGCTCAAGCCTCAAATTGGCTCAGGCCTAACGACAGCAATGGTGGGTGCACCTCCTGGTTTGTGCCAAAAATTTATATCGACCCTGATGATACACCCCAATGACATTCTTTGATGTATTTTGTAAAAGTCAATTGAAACAATCTAATATTCTGGTACATTTGTCTACATAATTAACTGTGCACCAAATATAATTCATCCTGTGGATGTTTTGACAAGATAAGGTGCGACATAAATAAATGCTATTGCATTATTATTCATGATTATTATGAAATATTGAACTTGTCTGATGTCTAAGGAACTACTTAGAATTACAATTGTCTTCTAAAATGACATTTAAGGTGTTACAATTTAAAATAATACCTCTTCCTTTCAATGTAATGAAAGAAGGCATTCATTTTTATATTCATTTATGTTGTTCTGTTCTAAGAATTTCAGCAAGTTAGAATTGGTTTTAATTTTCACTTCTGACAAAGAAGAACACAATAAACTTCCAGAATGAGATGGTTTGTTTTGGAGATATGTGGCTTATACCTTAATTCACCAACACTAAGAACTCCAATGCGTTTGTTTTTAAAAATTTATTCATGGGATGTGGGTGTCGCTGGCTAGGACAGCATTTATTGCCTATCCCTAACTGCCCTTGATGGTGAGCTGCCTTCTTGAACCGCTGCAGTCAATGTGAGGTGGGTACACCCACAGTACTGTGAGTTCCAGGATTTTGACCCAGCGATATAGTTCCAAGGCAGGATGGTGTGTGACTTGGAGGGGAACTTGCCAGTGGTGGAGTTCCCATGCATTTGCTGCCCTTGTTGTTCTAGTTGGTAGAGGTCGCGTGTTTGGAAGGTGCTGTCGAAGGAGTCTTGGTGCATTGCTGCAGTGCATCTTGTAGATGGTACACACTGCTGCCACTGTGTTTCAGTGGTGGAGGGAGTGAATGTTTATGGATGGGGTGCAAAACAAGCGGGCTGCTTTGTCTTGGATGGTGTCGAGCTTCTTGAGTGTTGTTGGAGCTGCACCCATCCAGGCAAGTGGAGAGTATTCCATCACACTCCTGACTTGTGCCTTGTAGATGGTGGACAAGCTTCGGGGAGTCAGGAGGTGAGATACTCACCGCAGGAGTTCTAGCCTCTGACCTGCTCTTGTAGCCACAGTATTTATATGGCTTTGTTTGTTTCTCTTAGATGTGCAGTGCACACACAGAAGCCAGTGACAATCTGGAATTCTTTCTCCTAAACAGCTGTTCAATTGAAAATTTCAAAACTGATAATGATAGATTTTTGTTAAGTAAGAGTATAAAGGATTATGGAACCAAGGTGTACTGATGGTCTTAAGATGCCAGATCTAATTGAATGGCAGAATAGGCTTGAGGGACTGAATGTGCTGCTTAATATGACACCCCTGTCATTGCGTTCTTAATTTCTGCTAATAAAGGGAAACATATGCTCAATTCCCATACAGAGACCGTTTCTGTAATTTCTAATGATTCTTTGAGATTGGACTTTATGTGTACTGAAAGTCTCCACCTTGTTTGGCCATACAGATAGCTGATCTTCTCTTGATCCTTCTTTTTATTTAGGCTGTGTTTGTGGTCCTGTTCCTGCTGAAATATGTTCTGTTTTACTGCTTTTTAAAAAAATATGTATTCTATTAAATTGAAAACAAAGAAGTCTAGCTGTGTTGTATGAAAATCTTGAATAAACAGACTCCTATTGTGCTATTATTTACAGGAATCTTTGTGCAATGGTAAAATGGTATATTGTGCTCCTGGACACAGTTTAAGCTTTGCTGGTTGTTGGCTGGTATTTATGACTGATCCACTGATTATGAGTTGATCCACGTATTCACGAAAACAAGCAATTCACAATCAGAATTTTTTTTTCTTATTTCTAGTTTTGGTGTTTGTGAGAGATTTTGTAGAATGCATAATTTATTTTAAAAAAGAGTTAGTTAAATAAACGAAGCTTCAAAGGTTTTCTGACCTGACTGATCCTCCCTTTTGTTTCAAAGGAAAACCACAGAATTCAAAATACTGAACTGAAATATGTGTGAACCATGCAGAGTGTCAACCTAGAATCAATTGGAATAACATTGTAAAATGTATCATTTTAGCACCACTGTCAGACTTCATTTTTTAAGTTTGAAGAAAAGATAATTCATGCATGAATTCAGTTTGATAAAGCTGTTCGGAAGGGAGTTCCAGGATTGTGACCCAGTGACAGTGAAGGAACGGCGATATAATTCCAAGTCAGAATGGTGTGTGACTTGGAGGGGAACTTGCAGGTGGTGGTGTTCCCATGCATCTGCTGCCCTTGTCCTTCTAGGTGGTAGAGGTCGTGGGTTTGGAAGGTGCTGTTGAAGGATCCTTGGTGAGTTGCTGCAGTGCATCTTGTAGATGGTACACACTGCTGCCACTGGTGCGTCGGTGGTGGAGGGAGTGAATGTTGAAGGTGGTGGATGGCGTGCCAATCAAGCGGGCTGCTTTGTCCTGGATGGTGTTGAGCTTCTTGAGTGTTGTTGGAGCTGCACCCATCCAGGCAAGTGGACAGTATTCCATCACACTCCTGACTTGTGCCTTGTCGATGGTGGACAGGCTTCGGGGAGACAGGAGGTGAGATACTCGCTGCAGGATTCCTATCCGCTGACCTGCTCTTGTAGCCACAGTATTCATGTAGCTGGTCCAGATCATTTTCTGGTCACTGGTGACTCCCAGGATGTTGATAGTGGGGGATTCAGTGATGGTAATGCCATTGAACATCAAGGGGAGATTCTTAGATTCTCTCTTGTTTGAGATGGTCATTGCCTGGCACTTGTGTGACATGAATGTTACTTGCCACCTATCAGCCCAAGCCTAGATATTGTCCAGGTCTTGCTGCATATGGACATGGGCTGCTTCAGTTTCTGAGGAGTCGCAAATGGTGCTGAATATTATGCAATCATCAGCGAACATCCCCACTTCTGACCTTATAGTTTAGTTTAGTTTAGAGATAGAGCACTGAAACAGGCCCTTCGGCCCACCGAGTCTGTGCCGACCATCAACCACCCATTTATACTAATTCTACACTAATCCCATATTCCTTCCACATCCCCACCTGTCCCTATATTTCCCTACCACCTACCTATACTAGGGGCAATTTATAATGGCCAATTTGTCTAACAACCTGCAAGTTTTTTGGCTCGTGGGAGGAAACCGGAGCACCCGGAGAACCCGGAGAAAACCCACGCAGACGCAGGGAGAACTTGCAAACTCCACACAGGCAGTACCCAGAATTGAACCCGGGTCGCTGGAGCTGTGAGGCTGCGGTGCTAACCACTGCGCCACTGTGCCGAAGGAAGGTCAGTAATGAAGCAACTGAAGATGGTTGGGCCTAGGACACTACCCTAAGGAACTCCTGCAGTGATGTCCTGGGACTGAGATGATTGACCTCCAACAATCACAACCATCTTCCTTTGTGCTAGGTATGACTCCAACCAGCAGAGTGTTTTCTCCCTGATTCCCATTGACTCCAGTTTTGCTAGGGCTCCTTGACGCCATACTCAGTCAAATGCCGCCTTGATGTCATGGGCAATCACTCTCACCTCACCTCTGGAGTTCAGCTTTTTTGTGTATGTTTGGATCAAGGCTGTAATGAGGTCAGGAGCTGGGTGTCCCTGGTGGAGTACAAACTGAGCATCAGTGAGCAGGTTATTGCTGAGCTAGTGCTGCTTTATAGCACTGTCAATGACCCCTTCCATCACTTTTCTGATGATTGGTAGTAGACTGATAGGGCGGTAATTTGCGGGTTGGATTTGTCCTGCTTTTTGTGCACAGGACATACCTGGGCAATTTTCCGCATTGCCGGCTAGATACTGGAACTGCTTGGCTAGGGGGCGCAGCTAGTTCTAGAACACAGGTCTTCAGTACTATTGCCGGAATGATGTTAGGGCCCATAGCTACGGGGATCGAGTGGGGGGAGTTGGATTAACTGAATAGCTCCATGGAGAGCTGGCATGAACTCGCTGGGTCGAATGGCCTCCTTCTGTTCCGTAAATGACTCTGAAAATCAGAGTGGCTTCATGTTGCCCGAAGGGAAATATCCAACGAAAAGTATCTATTTATTGGGTTCCCAATGGTGCCAGAAGGGCTTCTGCTTAAGGAAACTCCTCCTTAGCAATCACGTTTGCTTAGTAATGGCTTAAGGCATTTCAGGATGAATGAATGGAATACAGCAGCTTGCAGCTAGTGAGAGTTCTGTTGAGGCCCTATAAGGTCTATGAGTGGAATTCCCGGGGTAACACAATGACTCCCATAGGCATATCTCCTTGATGTTGGGAGGATTACCTGTCTGTTTGCCAACTTGGGGCCCTACTGAATTTGGAGCTCTCAGACTCTATAACACAGTTGTAAATTTCACTGGAGCACATCACTTCAGTTGGCTTTTTTTTTGCAGAGAGGGAGTGATAAACAATTGAAAGCTGAGTTAATATATGTCTTTCTAAGGTCCTTATTTTCATATTCCTCTTGGTGAATGGTTACAGAATGACTGTTGAATGTCAACCTTTGACTAGGAATAAGTGAAGAATTAACAAAATATGTAAATAAAACTGCACTTCAATGTACTTTATGACATTGCATTTAGCCAGGAGCCAAAGGGTTTAACATGGAGCCAGCTGCCATGAGCTGAAGGCCCTCTCAGTCTCCTAAATCCTTTCTACAACATGTAGAGCCAACCACCTCTGGCACTCAGTGAACACTTAGACGCAGAAGCAAAGGAAATAGGAAGGCATTGTTAGGCACAAGTGAGAAGCTCGGTATTAAGAGAAGGAACAATGCCATTTCTGTAAATAATAAGTAATCTTTTATTTGGCATGCACTGGAATATCTTGTGCTTTGTGGCTTATGGTTTTGTGTGGATTTCTTCAATCAGATGATTCTGCCTGTTGGGGAAAACCCCTGCTGTGGTCGGGTGAGTAGAAGAAAATAAAGCTGAAGCCTATCCAGCAGTGTCTTGGCTGCATTGCACCACTTTTCTTGCTGACCCATATCTGATTTTCCTTAGATGTCTGTGAAAGGTTTTGAGTTAAGTTAGATGTAAATAAACACATGTTGTTATTGTGATTATCGATTTTCTAATGGCTGACTATGAAGCAGCACTTGCAAAGGGGTGTGGAGTAAATTTCCTGCTCGGCCCTGCATTTATAGAAGATGTGTGGTACAGGAGGACAGTGTGAAAAGGGGAAAAAATTGTGAAATTACGAACTTTTTCCTATAATACTGTAAGCATAGGACATTTCCAAAGCAAATACAATGAGATCCCTGGAGATGAACCAGGTCTGCTATCTGAAAATCCCAGCTGAATTTGTGATTTTCTAGCAAGAGTCATGTAGATGCTGTTCGAAATATTATACTGGGACAGGCAAAAGGGTATCATTCTCACTACTTGCATTATAAATACTGAAGCATCCTTTGTTGTGTAGCTATTTGTTCACATATGTTGACCAGACAGTTTACAGATTATTAATATACCACAAGTCGTGGGAGTCAGTTGCCAGTGATCGCCAGAGCTGGCGGACAGCCATAAAGGCGGGGCTAAAGAATGGCGAGTCGAAGAGACTTAGCTGTTGGCAGGAAAAAAGACAGAAGTGCAAGGGGAGAGCCAACTGTGTAACAGCCCCGACAATCAATTTTATCTGTAGCGCCTGTGGAAGAGTCTGTCACTCTAGAATTAGCCTTTATAGCCACTCCAGGTGCTGCTTCACAAACCACTGACCACCTCTAGGCGCTTACCCATTGTCTCTCGAGACAAGGAGTCCAAAGAAGAAAGAAGAATGTACCCCATATTATACACAATTAAGGCTATATTTTGTTCTGTGTGTAATTTTTAAAAAAGTTTTACTTAGCTGCTATTATGGACTTCCCCTGTTTAGTAAAATATTTTTTATTTAATTTAACACACAGAGCGAAATTACCACAAGAGTTTTGTAAAGCTCACTTGTTGCTTGGTAACATTCTGCAAGTGTTGTAGCTTAAAATAATTGGACCAAGTCATTCCCCCAAAAAGTCTTTGGCATACATGAGGATTAAAATAGCTCCAGTAAAAGTTTATTGGTGCTTTTGGAAGATCTGAGAATATAATAAATACCTTTCCAGCAACATTCCCTGCATCACATTTGGCCCCCTTCCAATTGTATTTGAAAGATATTCGATACAATTTCATACTTCGTTTTTTGCTTTGATTACATTATCAAGAAAATAATTTTCATTTACTTAGTGCATTTCTGATGCATCTGTAACATGGAAGGGATTTGAATTTTTATGTGTGTTTAGTATTTAAAATGCTTAATATTTCAGGAATATAGGAACCATTCGGCCGATTGATCCTGATAAGCATAGAAAACCTTCATACTGCCCTTCAAATCTGCTCAACCATTCAGTAATATCATGGCTGATCTTCAACCTTTACTCCATTTTCCTGTTCTATACCCACAACTCTTGATTCCCTTAGTATCCAAAGCTCTATGCATCTCTCAATTGAATATACTCAATCACTGAACATTCATTGCCATCTGAGTAGAGAATTACAAAGAATCACAACCTTTTGATTGAAGACATTTCTCCTCATCTCAGCCCAAAATGGCTGACCCCTTATTCTAAGATTGTGACCCCTTAATTCTAGACTCCCCAGGCAGGGGAAACATCCTCCAAGCATCTACCATAGAATCAAAAAGACAATTTCTAAATTTACAAATGATACCAAGTGGGGAAGGGGAGGGGGGATTGTTAATACTGAGGAGGACTGCAACAAGTTACAGGAGGCCATTAATAAACCTGCAGAATGAGCAAATACTCAGCAAATGAAGTCCAACACAAATAACGGTGAGGTAGTACATTTGGCAGGAAGAATAGGGAGGTCACTTATTATTTAGAAGGTGCGAGTCCAGGTGGGAATGAAGTACAAGCACGCCAATCACTAAAAGTTGTGCCACAAATTAGTAAGGCCATTAAAAAAAGCAAACTGAGCACTAGGCTTTATCTCAGTGAGATAGAATTGAAAAGCGGGGATGTTATGCTAATCTGTATTGAACCTTCGTTAGCCCACACTTAGGCTGGAATTTTCTAGGTCCTTTGAGGATGGGCTCGGAGGTGGCGGAGAGGGCCATAATATTGTGATGGAAGACATCGGAATGGATTTTCCAAGGGGCAGACAACATGGGGGAGGACAGTGTGCCTCAAAGCTGCAAACAGGTAATTGAGGCAATTAATTTGCCAATTGAAAGCAATTTTTAAGGGGTTATTTGAATTTTCCCGTATGTGCAGAGGTCCATAGGCCTTCAGAGCCCCAGCAGGTATATGGAGGTGGCAAGCAATTGGGAGGTAAGGGCTGGCTTCACTCAGCGCCCTTTGAGTGAGCCAGCGTTTCTTGGAAGGGAGGGTAGGGCAGCGTAGGCATCGAGCATCACTGTCAGGAGTGGGGGCACTGTGGGGGGGTGGGGGGGGTGGGGGGGTTGGGGTGCTGCCAGAGTGCCATCTGGGAGCTTGTGTGGATCAAACGGAGAGGAAGAGGGGGTGGTATGGGATAGGTGGAGGAGGCTCACATGCCATGGGCATCGTGTACTCAGGAAGCAGAACCTCTAGTGAGGAGGTGCAGCAGAGAGGGAGAGAACAGTAGCTACAGGCAGTGGGACAGCAGCAACCTCAGGGTACTGCAGCAGCAGCCTTGAGTTGGGGAGGAAGGAGCAGGGCACAGAGGGGACTGTGAGCATCCTGCGCGCAGAAGAAGGTACCCTGCAGGGAGCGTCTACCGTCAGAGAATGAGCTACCTTCAGATGTCCGAGCAGCAGTGTTGCCGAAGACTGTGCCTCTCCAGGGAGGTCATCATAGACCTTTGTGCCGTGATGGCAGACGAGCTGAGCCCCAATGGTGGTGGTAGTCACCCAATGCCAGTGGCGCTGAAGGTCACCATGGCGCTAAACTCCTATGTCTACAATTCTTTCCTGGGTCCAACTGGACTTCCCCAGCTGTAGGGTGTGATCGACTGAAAACATGTGACCATCAAGGCTCCCACAGGCCAGTCTGTGGCCTTCATCAACAGGAAGGGCTTCCACTCGCTTAATGTCCAACTGGGGTATGCAGATCCTGCATGTGTGTACACAGTTCCCAGTAAGCAGCCACGATGCCTACATACATAGGCAGTCCCAGGTTCCAGACATTTTCACACCCCCAGGTGTACCTTCAAGGATGGATTCTGGGAGACAAGGGCTACCCTCTAAAGAGATGGCTACTTAAGCCTGTGAGGAATCCAAGCACAGAGACAGAGGAGAGACACTACACCTGCCATGGGCAACCGGAGTGATCATCGAGCAAGCCAGAAGATCTGATTCAGGCACCTGGATTGATCCGGTGGCACCCCTCAATATGCTCGAGCAAGGGTCTTGTGTATCATGGTGGTGTGCTGTGCTCTAAACAATCTGGCCCTGCAGAGGGGAGTGACGTTGATCAGTGAGGAGAAAGTGGAGTGCGAAGCTTCCTCAGACGATAAGGATCGAGAGGAAACTGCTGACCAGGCGATGCATCGTGAAGGAACCCAGGGACCACAGGAAAGGCGCCATGAGATAGGCGCAAGGGAGGCTCGGGAAGCATGAATACAGGAATGTTTCAGATGAACCTGGCTACCTGATCCTTCCATTCCAATAAAACATTACCTTTCTGCTGGACTGTTGCCATCTCCTTCATTTGTCATCCCATCACCCTGCACCCAGAGACACCTCGATCTCCGGCATGGGGAAAGTGAGGACCACATTTGATATGGCCTCTCCCAACCAGACCTTGGGGTGTGCCAGGCTACTCCTGAGGTCCTGGAGGGCCACAAATAATGGAAGACAATATCAGCAGAACAGAAGAATTAAATCTTTAACAATTCTCTCACCTGTAAACCCCAAGTGCAGCTAGTGGCATTTCTTCTAGTGGCGCCCCCCACCCCCGTGCTGTCAGCTATGGTGAAGGCATGCTGCTGACTTTGTGTCCATAGCTTGGGATGACCTTTGCAGCCGTCTTTAGGAGACCCCTGAGTGCATCTCACTCTCTAACAGGTATTCAGTTCTGAATACTGAGGAAAGTCATGTTTCACCTGGGGAGTGCAGCCAGAGCCAGGTCCATAGCACCACGGGTGGCTCAGCTGCACAGAGGGGTACAGGGAAGACTGGAAGAACCATAGAGATAGGTGATTCAATAGTCAGGAGAACAGACAGGCGTTTCTGTGGCCGCAGATGTGAATCTAGGATGGTGTGTTGCCTCCCTGGAGCCAGGGTCAAGGATGTCACTGAATGGCTGCAGAGCATCCTGAAGGGGGAGGGTGAACAGCCAGCAGTCATGGTCCACATCGGAACCAATGACATAGGTAGAAAGAGGGATGCAGTCTTGCAGTCAGAATTTAGAGAGTTCGGTAAGAAATAAGCAAGTACGACCTCTACAGATTATTTCCAGTGTCACGCGCAAGTGAGTATAGAAATAGAAGGATAAGCCAGATGAATGCATGCCTGGAAAGATGGTGCAAGAGGGAGGGCTTTAGATTCCTGAGACATTGGTACCGGCTCTGGGGGAGATGGGACCTGTACAGGCAGGACGGGTTGCACCTGAACAGAGCCTGGACTGAGTTCCTTGTGGGACGTTTTGCTAGTACTGTTGAGGAGGGTTTAAACTAGTTTGGCAGGGGGATGGGGACCTGAGGGTAGACTCAGTTGGGACAAAATCAGAAATGAAGATGGAAGGTAGAAAATTTATGGATGAGTCTGGAAGACAGAGGAAACAAAGGTTTGAAAATAAACAAAAGAGTTTGGCAGAGCTCAAGGATATCTATTTCAATTCAAGGAGTATAGCAAATAAAGCAGAGGAGCTGAGGGCACAGATAGACACATGGCAGTATGATATCATAGCTATTACAGAAACATGGCTTAAGGAGGCACAGGAATGACAGCTCAACGTTCCTGGTTACAGGGTTTTCAGGCACGATAGAGAGGGGGATAAGAAAGGAGGGGGAGTGCCAATTTTGGTCAAGGAACCTATTACAGCTGTGAGGAGGGATGATATGTTGGAAGGTTCATCAAATGAGGCCAAAGGGATTGAGCTAAGGAACAAAAAAGGGGCAATCACACTGCTGGGAGTGTACTATAGACCCCCAAACAGTCAGAAGGAGATAGAAGAGCAGATATGTATGCAAATCTCTGAGAAGTGCAAGAACAATAGGGCAGTAATAGTAGGGGATTTTAATTACCCCAATATTAACTGGGATAGTTTTTGTGTGTAAGGAATTGAGGGAGCAGAATTCTTGAGGTGCATTCAGGAGAACTTCTTTGGCCAGTATGTAGCAAGTCCAACAAGAGAGGGTGCAGTTTTAGACTTAGTTTTAGGAAATGAAGATGGGCAGGTGGAAGGAGTGGCATGGGAGAGCATTTTGGTGGTAATGATCATAATTCAGTCAGTTTTAACATAATTATGGAAAAGGACAGAGATAGAACAGGAGTTAGAGTTCTCAATTGGGGCAAGACAAATTTTACTAAACTGAGGAGTGATTTAGCGAAAGTTGACTGGAAACAGCTACTTGAAGGTAAATCAGTGTCAGAGCAGGGGGAGGCATTCAAAGGGGAGATTCAAGGGGTTCAGTGTAAACATGTTCCCACAAAGAAAAAGGGTGAGACAGCCAAATCTAGAGTCCCATGGATGTCAAGGAGCTTACAGGGTAAGATAAGGCAGAAAAGGAAAGCTTATGTCCGACACCGAGAACTCAATACGACAGAAAGCCGAGAGGAGTATAGAAAGTGGAAGGGTGAAATCAAAAAGGAAATTAGGAAAGCAAAGAGAGGGCTTGAAAGAATATTGGCAAGCAAAATCAAGGTGAACCCAAAGATGTTTTATCAATACATTAAGAGTAAGAGGATAACTAAAGAGAGAGTAGGACCCATAAAAGACCAAAAAGGTAAGCTACGTGTAGGAGCGGAAGACGTTGGTATGGTTCTTAATGAATACTTTGTGTCTTCACAAAAGATGCAGATATTTTAGTTAAGGAGGAAGAGTGTGAAGTATTGGATGTGATAAACATAGGGAGAAAGCAAGTATTAATGGGATTAGCATCCTTGAAAGTTGATAAGTCATCAGGGCCGGATGAAATGTACCCTAGGCTGTTAAAAGAAGTGAGAGAGGAAATAGCAGAAGGTCTGACCATCATTTTCCTGTTGTCACTGGATACAGGTGTGGTGCCGGAGGATTCAAGAACTGCTAACGTTGTACCTCTGTTTAAAATGGGAGTGAGGGATAGACCGAATAATTACAGGCCAGTCAGTCTAACCTCAGTAGTGGGCAAATTATTGGAATCTATTCTGAGAGACAGGATAAACTGTCACATAGAAAGGCACAGATTAATCAAGGATAGTCAGCATGGATTTGTTAAGGGAAGATCTTGTTTGACCAACTTGATCGAATTTTTTGAAGAAGTAACAAGGAAGATAGATGAGGGTAGTGTAGTTGATGTGGTCTACATGGATTTTAGCAAGGCTTTTGACAAGGTACCACATGGCAGACTGGTGTTAAAAAAAATAAAATCCCATGGGATCCAGGGAAATGCAGCAAGGTGGATACAAAATTGGCTCAGTGGCAGGAAACAAAGGGTAATCGTTGACGGGTGTTTTTGCAACTGGAGGGTTGTTTCCACTGGTATTCCGCTGAGCTCAGTCCTGGGTCCCCTGCTTTTTGTGGTATCTATTAACGATTTGGATGTAAATGTAGGGGGCATGATCAAGATGTTTGCAGGCAACACAGATTGGCCGTGTGGTAGATAACAAGGAGGTAGCTGTAGGCTGCAGGAAGATACTGATGGTCTGGTCAGATAGGAAGAAAAGTGGTGAATGGAATTCAACCTGGAGAAGTGTGAGGTGATGCATTTTGGGAGGTCAAACAAGGCAAAGGAATACACAATTAATAGGAAAATACTGAGAAGTGTAGAAGAAGTGAGGGTCCTTGGAGTGAATGTCCACAGATCCCTGAAGGTAGCAGGACAGGTCGATAAGGTAGTTAAGAAGGCATATGGAATCCTTTCCTTTATTAGCCGAGGTATAGAATATAAGAGCAGGGAACTGTATAACTCATTGGTTAGGCCACAACTTGAGTACTGTGTGCAGTTCTGGTCACCTCATTACAGAAAGAAGATCATAACTTGTGGGGAAGATCATAACTAGAGGCCATCAATATTAGATAGTCATCAATAAATCCAATAGGGAATTCAAAAGAAAGTTCTTTACTGAGAGCATGGTGAGAATGTGGAACTTGCTACCACAAGGAGTGGTTGAAGTGAATAGTGTAGATGCATTTAAAGGAAGCTAGATAAGCATATGAGGGAGATTTAATCTCTCCTGCCCTCTGTTCTATTACAGTTCTTCCCTTTAGTTCTTCTAGCTGCACCACACCACCCCGCCCCCGCCCCCCCCCCCCCCCCCCCCGTCTTTCATTTGCTCAAAGACTGTTATATTTCTAACCTTTTCCAGTTCTGATGTAAGGTCTCAGACTGAAACGTTAACTCTGTTTCTCTCGCCACAGATGCTGCCAGACCTGCCGAATATATCTGGCACTTTCTGTTTTCATACGAGGGAGAAGGAAATAAAGGGTTACGATGATACATTTAGTTGAGGAAAGATGGCAGGAGGCTCCAGTGGAGCACAAATGCTGGCATGGACTGGTTGTGCCGAATGGTCTGTTTCTGTGCCGTATATCCTATGTAATCCTACGTACCTATTAAGAATTTTATATTTTTCAGTTAGACAACCTCTCATTCTTCTAAACTCCAGGGAATATAGACCTAGTCTACTCAATCTCTCCTCATAGGACAATCCCCTCATCCCAGGAATCAGCCTAGTAAAACTACACTGCTTTTAGCCACATTCAATTAGATCATGGTTGATCAATAGCTAAACTTTACTTACCTGCCTTTGTTCCCTACCCCTTGATCTCTTTATCCAACAAAAATCTGGCTTAAAAATTTCAACTGAATGAGCAACCAAGCCTTTTGGAGGAGCAAGTTCCAGATTTTCATTACCCTTTGTGTGAAAAAGTAGTTCCTGATTTCACTTTTAAATGGCCTAGCTCTAATTTTGCTGTGCCCTCCTGTTCTGGATTCCTCCGCAAGAGGGAACAGTTTCTCTGTATCTACCCTACCAAACCCCTTTGTCATTTAAACATCCCAATTAGCCATCTAAACCCAAGGGAATACCAGCCAGGTTTCTGCAACTTGTCAGCATAATTTAACCCTTTAAGTCCTGGTATCATCCTGATGAGCCTGCCCTGCATCCAGTCCAAGGCCGATATATCTTTCCTGAGGTTCGGTGCCCAAAACTGAATGCGGTATTCCAGCTGGGGTCTGACCAAGGGTCTGTACAATTAAGCACCACTTACTTAAATTTGATTTTCAACCCCTTTGAGATAAAGGTGAAAATTTCACTCCCACACCTTCAATTCCCCATCTAGGGAAAGCCAGCGTGACACTAGTGGGGAGGAAGGAGCAGATCAAATTTCCAGTGCAGGGGTGGGGGTCGGGGTCAAATAAATGATGAATAATGAGTGTAGGGGATGGTGGGACGGGGTGAACTTTAAACTTTGTGCAGTCTGAGGGGGGCAAGATCAGATTTAAAAGGTAAGTGTTTTGACAGGAAGGGCAAATAGTTAATGTAATTGTTATTGGGGTGTGGGAAGGGGTGTTAGAATTTTATTTGATAAATTTTGGGGGGGTTTATCTTTAAAAATTTAAATATGCCGGCAGGGCTGTCTGCCCTTTAAAAAGGGTGCCAGTATCTGCTCACGGGCAGCTAACGCCATTGCTGGAGTCAGACAGCCCAGCTCCTCCACGCGGGTGTTTGGGGCGGCTCTTTGGCATGCGGCATACAATTTTTTGAGCTCGCCGCTGGGAGCGACAGCAGGCTGGTAAAATCCAGCCCTGTGGGTGAGATTTTAACTCATTGAAAACCTTACTAAGTGTTCAAATCAGACCCTGCTTGTCTCAGTGAGGATTCTTCAATCTGATGGGTTGATGAACTTTGCTTGTGCTTGACCTGTTCACAGACACCACAGATCCTCTATAGAAGACGCGCAATGGATCAGATGCCTAATGGTAGCAAGTCACTGCCCAAAAGCCCATGAAAAGTTTGTGGGCAGCTGTCAGCGTCGTGAATGGCGGGCACCATTCCTTTGCCGCTGACAACAAAACCTGGGCCATTATTGACAACGTGCTCATTTTTCAAAGGGAAGAAATGCAGCTTCAAACTGGAAGTGGAGAAGTAGCTACAGCAATGCAGCCCAGGCTGATGAGATGAACATCGTTTCTTTCTGCTGGCAGAAGCATCATAGAACTTGAGTCAGCTTGAATACTCTCACTCTAATTCTCAGTGGATGTGGGCCCACAGGCCAAAGTTGCCGCTAATTTGGCACTCAGTTGGGAATCTCACAGAGAGGCCACATGATTGACTGCTCTGGGATGCTTAAATGAGAGATTTGTGCTGTAGAAAATGTTCCTCTGAGGCTCAGGTTAAGGTATGCTGTTTGAGTGGAATGAAATGAGCTTTACGTTATAGCTAGCTGTCTTGTATCTTACCTGAGAGTGCTTGATAGTGGCACTGTCATTTGTTATTTCCCTGCACTGATATCTGTCAGATGGATTGCACCAATTCATCAAATAACAGCATGATATCACCACTATGCACATTTGAAATAATCATTTGCTCTCGATTAGAGTTCTATAATACTCATGTGCAATAGCCAAAGGCCAAAACAAATTCTCCAATCATTTCTCATAGTGCAAATATTTAACCTCAGCCTTGTGGCTGAGACCTACCCTTTTATAGTTTAGTGTCACCTGCAAACTTAACCAATTTACAGTGACTTTCTGAATCCAGCATACTGATATAAATTAGAAAGAGTATTGGGCTCAACATTGATCTCAGGGACACCCCACTCAGAACTCACTTCACCTCAACATTATTTCTCCAACAAGTATGCTTCTATCCTTCAGCCAATTTCTTATTCATTATCAAGATTTGTCTCCAATCCCCAATAAATTCGAATGAAGAAATTCCTGCAGCCCTCCCAGAAAACCATCCCGATTGTCTTCCAGTTATAACATCGAACTGTTTCTAAAGTGAACCTTAGTTTGCTAATCATATTTGGAACAGCAACAGGCATTTATATAGCGCCTTTAGCTCAGTAAAAAGCCCCAAGACCCTTCAGAGGAACGATTATCAGAGGATATTAGACACCGAGCTACATAAGGAGACATTAGGACAGGTGACTAAAAGCTTGGTCAAAGAGGGAGAGTTTAAACAGTTATTACCCTTCAGTGTTATATCGAGATGCCTGCCTTGACTGTGAGTAGAAGGAATGCTACAATCTTCAAGTTGTAAATATGATTAAACAAAGGGTGCCTTTCCTTAAACACTTCAATTTCTGAACTTTGGGGTTAAATAGGGTAGCAGAAGATATCCACCTGACATAGATGTTGCCAAGTCTCCGTGCGACTGCTTCCTCTGAGGTTTGCAGAGGTTTTAAACTGAAAGGTGTGAATCTCACGCCCAGTTTTAGTGGGCTGGTTGATGTATCTCGCTTTTTAAGCTCTGCAATACACAGCCGATTGGACAGTACGCGATCAAACGGTGGAGAGTCGATGAAATAAGGTAAAAGGCAACTGACTGGGTCTCACTGACTGATGAGGAGTTTGGCTCCGCCTGTACCTTCCTGTAGTCCGGAAGCCAGCGTTAACCCGAGGCAGCAGCTCACTGAAGGAACTGACCCAAACAGGCAGGCAGGCTGGGGCTCTGCTGAGGAGTTCACCCGGGCATTGTCAAACTATTCAGCACGGCTTTCCTCTCGGATGCTTGCCCTGTTTGCTGTGGGTATGTGTGCATGTGTGTGTGAGTTGGAGGTAGCAGAGCAGTGAGAATGAAATGACAGCAGTGTCAGTAAGAGCAGGCAGGGCTTTCTCTGGGGTCACCTCATTTCAGATCATTCCGGCTATACAGATGTAAATCTCATGATATCCGGGTAAACGGGGGCGAGCGAGCAGACTCACATCTGCAATCCCAGCTTCTCGAGTGTTATTACTTTGTGTACTTGTGTCTGGCCCACATGCACTGCAACGTGCGCCCATGGAGAGGTCCGATTGTAGCCTAGTGCTACAGCGGGGCTCTCACTGTGCTGGAATAGCACAAGGGAGCGGAGGTTGGACTTGGAAATGTTTCAGTTGCAGTTACAGTGATTCCGTTGTGCTGTGGTCCGATCACAATCCTAGATTATACTGTCAATACATGCTTTTTATTCGGCGTTTCCCCCGCAATCACCGCCGTCCCGAAAGGTAGAAAAGGTGCTTAGTTAGGCTGGTTTCAAGTTTTCTTTTAGTTTGGTCAAACTGGCTTAAAAGGGTTCATCGGATAAGCATGCTGGGAAAGTGATAATTCATTTGCTGAGAAGAACCAAAAGCACTGTCTGACTAAGTGCTAACCATTTCTAACAAGCATTTCTCATCGTGTGTGTTACTGATTGCGCAATTTCAGAAACATGAAGTTAGATGTAGCAACAAACTACGGAACTAGTCCAGTCAGTTTGCTAAGCTTCACTAGTTGTTTCCCTATATGGTCACTATACAGGGAGGATGGGATTAATTTAGCACAGAAATTTGCGAGAACTCCGCGGCGCTCATTAGTTTGTAACCTCCTGTCATATTCGTTTCTGAAAAATATACATTTATTACGATTTTCAATCTGCATCTGCCAAAAATCTGTAAATTGATAAGTAAAAGATAGACATAAAAAAAAATCTAAGGGCACAAGAGCTGAATTGTCTCAAGGCAGCATTTGGCAAGAGTGTGGCGCCAAGGAGTCCCAGTGAAACTGAAGTCAGTGGGGTTTGGTGGGTTTGGTGGGGGTTGATGGGGTCGCGGGGACACTCCCATGGCTGGCGACATTCCTGGCACAAGGGAAGATGGTTGTGGTTATTGGAAGCCAATCATCTCATCCCCAGGACATCACTGCAGGAGTTCCTCAGGGTAGTGTCATCTTCAGCTGCTTCCCTCCATCATAAGGTCAGATGTGAGATTTTTACTGATGATTGCGGTGTGCAGTTTCATTCGCAACTCCTCAGATAATGAAGCAGTCCCTGTCGGCATACAGCAAGACCTGGACAATTTCCAGGCTTGAGCTGATGTTGGCAAGTTGCATACGTGCCACATAAGTGACCATCTCCACCATCACACCATCTCCAATAATTGAGCCTACCCACTTGCCCTTACCATTCAATTACCATCACCAAATGCCCCCACTATCAACATCCTAGGGGTCAACATTGACCAGAAGCTCAGCTGGACCAGTCACATAAATGCTACGGTTACAAGAGCATGTCAGAATGTGGGTATTGTGTGGCGAGTGACTCACCTCGTGGCTTTCCAAAGCCTCTTGACTACCTTCAAGATACATCTGGAATGTAATGGAATACTTTCCACTTGCCCGGATGGGGCAAGTCACAAAACACACATCCAGGAAAAAACTGTCAGTTTGATTTAGCACCCAATCCACTCCCATCACTACTAACATACCATGACTGCAGTACTTTCTACAAGATTCACTGTAGCAAATCTTTGGCAGCATCTCATAGAATCTGGAACCCCCACCATATAGAAGGATATGAGCTTGGGAACACTATCACCTCCTAGTTTCCCTCCAAATCACACACCATCCCAACTTGGACAAATATTATGGTTCCTTCATCATAGCTAGGACAAAATCGTGGAATTCTCGACCTAACATCACTACATGAACTGCAGCAGGAGTTCAAAAAGTAGGTCCACCACCACCACCTCAAGAGCAAGTAGGGATGGGCAACATAAGCTGACCTTCCCAGTGATGCCCACATCCTGAGAATGAATGACTTTTTTAAAAGTTAATGGTGGATTTTAATTATGTAAAGGCTAAGAAAAGGAATTTCAATTGATGTTAAACACATTGCAATGTATAGCCATTTAATTTATGCTAACATAAAAGGGAATCTAAAGGTCTTTTGTAGGCATATTAACAGTAATAGGGATGTCAGAGGACCACTGGGGCCGATGAGGGACCAAAATGGAGAAAGTGGAGGCAGAAGGCATTGGCTGAGGTACTAAATGAGTACTTTGCATTGGCAAGTCTATGGTAAATGAGGAGGTTGCTGGGATACTACTAGGTAGAAATTGCAGAGATGCTGTCCTCGATCTTCCAATCTTCCTCAGCTAGAGGGGTGGTGCCAAATATTACACCATTTTTTAAAAAGGGGAGCAGGATAAACCTGGCAATTACTGGTCAGTCAGTTTAATGTTAGTGGGGAAACTTTTAGAAACAATAATCCAGGAGAAAATTAACAGTTACTTGGACAGGCATGGATTAGTAAAAGAGAGGCAGCGCAGATTCATTGAGGGAAAATCGTGTTTGAGTAATTTGATAGTTTTGATGAGGTAACAGAGAGGGTGATGAGGGTAGTGCAAATAACGTATATGAACTTTCAAAAGGAATTTAATAAAGTATCACATATTAGACTTCTGAGCAAAATTACAACCCAGAGGATAAAAGGGGCAGTAGTAGCATGGACACAAAATTGACTAAGGGCTAGAAAACAGAGATTTGTGGTGAATGGCTGCTTTTCAGGCTGGAGGGATGTATACAGTGCAGTTCACTAAGGTTCAGTACTAGAACTACCGCTGTTTTTGATATACATTAATGACTTAGGGATAGATTTTTCCAGCTACATGGAAATGGGATTGAAGGTGAGGGAGTGGGAAAATAGGGGGGACCCATGCCGGCATTCCTGCCGCCGGGGAACTTTCTTAGAGATGGGCTGGGAGTCGGATCTGCTGCCCGCTCCATGGAGGCGGGAAGCCAATTGACATCATTAAGACCCTAATGATAGTCACTATCACAGTCTCGCCAGCCACCAGTGGAGCAACCATCACACCCCCCCACCCCTCCACCACCAATGGAAGCAGCTTCCCTGCGGCAGGCTGTAGGGAGTCATTGAAGCCAGAGGCTTCATGCCCCATTGATGGGGCTGCGGGCAGGAAAGGCCATACCCGTGACCCAAATGATTCATCTAGAGGAGTGCTTCCTCCACTCTGAGGGGCCTAACGGCTTCAGCCCTCATAATATTTTGCTTGTATCTATGCTTCCGAGGGCACCTCCATCTTGAGGTGCCTTCATAGTCCCCGACCTGCCTCAGCAACACCCACCTCTCCTGGTCCAGTTGCTGAAGCGATTGAGCTCTGATTGGGCCAGCAGCATCGAGAGCCCGCCTGCTGTCTTTAATAGGATGGCGAAAGTGGAGGCAGCCAATTAGGAAGCCTCCTCCGGGAAGTTTGCACTGGCATTTTACCAGCAGCGGGGGTGTCCTCCACCACTTGGGGAAACTGCCAGGTAAATCTTGGTGGCGTTTCATTGTGTTCTGGTGGGGGGGGCCTTTTTGGGCACGAAGGGGCCCCCCAGTGGCAGTGGTCGCACCCACGGCATTGGCGCCACCTGTCCTCATGTGGTCAAGATCATCGTGTCCTTTGGTGCTCTGTAGTGCGGCAGTTATGGGGTGTACACCCATGCGGGAAAGTCTCTGGAATGGATTGGGAAGACCATGAAGGAACACAAGAGTTTCGAGAGCAGCAAGATAGTGATGTAACCATCCATCATTCGTAATAATAAAAAAACACATTTCCTCACTTCTCTACCTGCGCCTAATATATCCACAATACAGAGGAGGCTATTTGGCCCATTGGGCCAGTTCAGGCTCCTGTGTAGTCTAGAAAAGACTAAGAGAAGATTTGGTGGAGGTGTTTAAAATTATGAAGGGTTTAGATAGAGTAAATAAAGATAAACTGTTTCCAGTGGCTGAAGAGCCAATAACCAGAGGGTGCAGATTTAAGATGATTAGCAAAAGAACCAGAGGTGACTTGAGGAAAAACTTTTTTACACAATACATGGTTAGGATTTGGAATGCACTGCCTGATAAGGTGGTGGAAACAGATTCAATAGTAGCCTTCAAGTGGGAATTGAATAAATACTTGAAGGAGAAAAGAATTACAGGGATCTGGGGGAAGAGCAAGGGAGTAGGACTAACTGGATTACTCTTTGAGGGATCCAGTCCAGATATACTGGGCCGAATGGCCTCCTTCTATGCTGTACTATTCTATGATTCTATGATTGTATTTAAGCTTAAAAGCAAACTTTTTTAAATGAAGTTTTGCATGAGATCACTATTCTAAATGATTGTGCTGATAGCTGATGGTACTTTTGTATTTTGCAGAATGTTTTGCAAGTGTTTCCCTACGAAATTTCAGCTGAAAAAGATGCTTCTGCTGTTTTTGACCTTTTCCCTGCCCTGCTTATTAAAACTCTTTTACAATCATGGAATGGTCACAGGTTCACAGAAAACTTGGTTAGTGGAACCTTTCTGGAGTACCTCCCAATTTGTGTGGAACAGAAAGGATGCCAAGTACTTGCAGTTAAAGCTTGAAATAAACTGCACTGCCATTTACGACTTCAGCTCGGTGGAAGTGGGTAAAACTTTAGAAATACGAAAGGGTAACATTGTTGATCTGGAAGATGAAGATGTTGAGTTGATGACATCTGACTGTGCTCAATACCGTTCCCAAAGAGGATATCAAAACCTTTTGGTCTCGCAAGAAGAGCAGGAGTACCCTTTGGCATTCTCTATGGTTGTTCATAAAGATGCCATTATGGTGGAAAGGAGCTTAAAAATGATTTACATGCCCCAGAATATATACTGCATTCATTATGACCAGAAATCCTCAAACTCATTCAAATCTGCCCTGGACAACTTAGCCAAATGCTTTCCTAATGTGTTCATTGCATCAAAATTGGAACTGGTACACTATGCTCACATCTCCAGACTACAAGCAGACCTCAATTGCCTGTCAGATCTACTCAAATCTTTAGTCCAATGGAAGTATGTTTTCAACTTGTGTGGCCAAGATTTACCATTGCGGTCCAACTTTGAACTGGTATCTGAGTTGAAGAAGCTGAATGGAGCTAACATGTTGGAATCTATGAAGCCCAGCAATAGTAAAAAAGAACGATTCATGTATCAATATGAGCTTCAAGATAATCCACATGAGGACGGACAGATGCTCTTCAAAACCAGCGTTTTGAAGGAACCTGCTCCCCACAGCATCGAGATGTTTACTGGCAGTGCCTATTTTGTTTTGAGTTATGACTTTGTCAAATACATCAGTTACAGTGTGGTGGCCAAAGATTTTCTCGCCTGGTCCGCAGATACCTACTCTCCAGACGAGCACTTCTGGGCGAGTATGGTGCGGGTGCCTGGAGTGCCAGGCGAGCTCTCCCGGTCTGAGGCTGAAGTGACCGATCTGCAGAGCAAGGTGAGGCTGGTGAAGTGGAGCTACCTGGAGGGGGCGCTATACCCACCCTGCACAGGCACTCACCTCCGCAGCGTCTGCATCTACGGTTCTGCGGAGCTCAGGTGGCTCCTTGACTATGGCCATTGGTTTGCTAATAAGTTTGACTCCAAAGTAGACCCTGTGTTAATAAAATGCTTGGAACTGAGGATTAGGGAACGCCAGAGAAATTGGATAGAATTGACTTCTCAAAAGTTCTACGTTTATAATCATAGTGAAAACTTTTGGGGCTGAAGTAATGCATCATTTTGTGCTAGAAGCGTCCATCAGCTTAAGCTCTAAAGGCAAATACCAAATCAAATGATACTTTTCCCTGCTTTGTGCTGAAAATCTTGATCAATGGCTTTATAAAGAGTAAATGATATTTGCTCGATATTAGTAGGACTAGTCCAAAACAATTGTTGATAAGGGACAGAAGGCACTGAATATTGAAGTGTTTGACATCACTTTTATTCTAGAGGCGAGCCTAATCCTATCATGGGTCATGGCTTAAGTGTATGATAAAGAGTATGCTATGCAGTCAATGAAAGGAATAGGGGTGATTGCTACAATGGAATTTTCTGGTTCTGTGTTTTCTTCTGTTCAATATATGATCCTTTGCTGAAGTCTTACCCTAATAATGTCAAGCAATAACAGATGTATCCTGAGGCTGTGAACGATTTAAAAATCTTATGTAAAATCATGCAAGTTAAAGATTATAGGACGGACTGGTAGGATTATTAATAAGATGCACACCAGAGAGTGGGGATGTAAATATGCCATTTTCAATATTTCAGGCTGTGCTTAAACTAAACAGAGGTTGCTTCCTGAGGAATTGATGTAATAATGTAATCCATTTTCTAATTCAAATGTTACTTACTGAATGTTTTTAAATAATTTATGGCGTTGGTAACGTGATTTGCTTTGACAATATCAGGTTTGCTAGCTTGCAGTATGATGATGTTAAGCAACTTCATCAATGTCAAGCCACTGCAGTGTGCATCTGACACTTAGCCTATATGATAGGACCTCTCAGGAGCAACCAGATCTCACGTAAGTTGCACTAATCTGCTTTATAAGCAAAATAGAAATATCAGAGTCTTCAACATGTAGCAATTATTTAAATTGATGTTTTTAATTCAGTCTTGACATAGGCAGGAGGAAATCATTTTATCTGAAGGTTGAGTACATGGTTTAAATATTATAGTGTGACCAGAAAGGATTTATCTGATACAATTTTATTATAACACATATGTGAGAACAACAATGGATTCTCGGTGAGCCTGGATTGTGTATTTGGTTAAACAATGGTTTGCTAGTATCTGTAGTTTATTTGCTTTTTGATTTCATCTCTGACTCCTGGTATCAGCCCAGATTGATGGGATGGAAGTCTCTCTCCGATGACTGAGTTAGGGCAATTTCAAACCAGTTCTTAGTAGGCTTGGGCCTCAGCACAAAATGTCCCCTGACTTAGTACTCATGGGTGATCTCACTTAGAAAGGCCACAGGGTAGCTGGTGTGAGAAATGGAAAACTGTCACACAAGCGGGCTCCTTAGAGGTTGGGTCTGAGGCATATGGTTGAGCAGAAAACAGGAAGCTTTACTCTGTTTCTAACTATGCTATACCTGATCTGGGAATGCTGGATGCTAACACTGGATGCCTAAAGTAAGAAAGTGTTCCATTCCTCAACATCCTGATAAGCACAAAATTCACAACCGTCACCCTCCCTCCCTCATTGTGTACTCAAAGTGTAGATTTCTGTCCGTCATAATATTCAAATGATGTGGTGTGATGTCTTTATGCCTCCCATCTTCTACTCTCAATCATCAGCAATGTGATGGAAGGTGTCATCAACAGTGCTATCAAGCTGCACTTGCTTAGCAATAACCTGCTCAGTGACACTCAGTTTGGGTTCCACAAGGGCCACCCAGTTCCAGACCTCATTACAGCCTTGGTTCAAACATGGACAATAGAGCTGAATTCAAGAGGTGAGGTGAGAGTGACTGCCCTTGACATCAAGGCAGCATTTGACCGAGTAAGGCATCAAGGAGCCCTAGCAAAACTGGAGTCAATGGGAATCAGCAGGGAAAACTCTCTGCTGGTTGGAGTCATACCTAGCACAAAGGAAGATGGCTGTGGTTGTTGGAGGTCAATCATCTGAGCTCCAGGACATCACTGCAGGAGATCCTCAGGGTAGTGTCCTAGGTCCAACCATCTTTAGCTGCTTCATCAATGACCTTCCTTCAATCATAAGGTCAGAAGTGGGGATGTTCGCTGATGATTGCACAATGTTCAACATCATTCACGACTCCTCAGATACTGAAGCAGCAAGACCTGGACAATATCCAGGCTTGGGCTGATAAGTGGCAAGTAACATTAACACCACACAAGTGCCAGGCAATGACCATCTCCAACAAGAGAGAATCTAACCATCTCCCCTTGACATTCAACGGCATTACCATCGCTGAATCCCCCACTATCAACATCCTGGGGGTTACCATTGACCAGAAACTCAACTGGAGTGGAGTAGCCAAATAAATACCGTGGCTTTAAGAGCAGTTCAGAGGCTAGGAATCCTGAGGCGAGTAACTCACCTCCTGACTCCCCAAAGCCTGTCCACTATCTACAAGGCACAAGTCAGGAGTGTGATGGAATACTCTTCACTTGCCTGAATGAATGCAGCTCCAACAACACTCAAAAAGCTCGACACCATCCAGGACAAA
Source organism: Heterodontus francisci (assembly GCF_036365525.1). Lineage (NCBI taxonomy): Eukaryota > Metazoa > Chordata > Chondrichthyes > Heterodontiformes > Heterodontidae > Heterodontus > Heterodontus francisci. The sequence continues at coordinate 51,861,409 of NC_090374.1, forward strand.
GCAGCCCGCTTGTTTGGCATCCCATTTACAATCATTCACTCCCTCCACCACCAATGCACAGTGGCAGCAGTGTGTACCTTATACAAGATGCACTACAGCAATGCACCAAGGTTCCTTAGACAGCACCTTCCACACCCGCGACCTCTACCAGCTAGAAGGACAAGAGCAGCAAATGCATGGGAACACCACCACCTGCAAGTTCCCCTCCAAGCCACATCCCATCCTGATTTGGGAATATGTCGCCATTCCTTCACTGTCGCTGGGTCAAAATCCGGGAACTCCCTTCCTAACAGCACTGTGGGTGTACCTACCTCACATGGACTGCAGTGGTTCAAGAAGGCAGCTCACCACCACCTTCTCAAAGGCAATTAGTGATGGGCAATAAATTCTGGCCTAGCCAGCGATGCCCACATCCCATGAATGAATGAAAAAAAATGTATTTTTTGGCCTTGGCATTACTTCACTTCTAAATCAAGCAGAGGACATCAGTGCAGGAAGAATGTCATTTAGAAGTTAATTTAAAGAACATAGCACAAAGATTAAATGAGCAGCTTTAATGCCATTTTTTTCTGCAATTGTCTCAATTTTTTGTGTTTTGTTTGATCCATAGACCTTGCTGGCAATTTCTCTGTTGCGCAATCTTTTTATCCCACTCCATTTGTGGAACCAGTAAGTTTCCCAGTGAGAAAGTCCATATAGGTGAGTCTGCACCAGAATTTGTCTGCACCAGAATTTGTCTGTACCCACCCACCACACCTCACACACCCACAGGGGGTTGCGTCATGGGCTGCTCTGTCATTTGCCTGGAGCCATGTTGTTGCAATTCCTTCCCCTTTGTTTCTGCCAATCACTTCTTGGCCCTCTCTCTCTCTTTAGCATTGGATATGGTTGCCAATGGGTTGAGATGCCTTTTGAGCCTCTCTAAAGATTTTCAAAATATACGTTGTCATGCAGGCCCCCACTTGCCAAGAATTAGGCGCATTAATTTCGCCACATGGACATAAAATTTCAAATTGTTGCTGGAAAGAAGAGAAGGCCTCTGACAAGAGGTTGCCAGGCCTCTGGCTGGAAAGACATTTTTGCATATTAACATACAGTACTTGGAACAAAGGAGCTATCCCATGTTCCAATACAATCCACAAACCGACGTGTTCAAACCAGTTAGCCACATGACTAACCTACTTGGCAGTCTGGGTTTTTTACTGAGTTGTAGAGTTTGAACTGAGAGTGCAGAAAGCAGAATGCTCCAGGACTGAAGCAGACCTTCTCTTCTGTCTGTCTGCTCCCATCTCTTTCTCACAAACCTCTGAATCCACTGAAGACACATGAACCCCAAGAGAGAAAAGTCTCCTACAGTGAACAAGGTTTAAGAAGAATACTGGGCCCCAATGAAAAGCAAGATCTACCTACAATGTAGGACTCTACAGTGAGCTCGAAAATTCGTAATGTAAACTCTCCAGATATTGCCTCAAATTCTTCCACTTTATTTTCTTCTGCTCTTTTCTGTCTCTATCTGCATGTGTGTATTGCATGTGCATGCTAGCGTGGGCCCATTGTTTATCGATAGGCGTTAAACGAATTAGAGTTTAAGTTTAAGATTAATAAAATCCCACTTTTCTTCTTTAAACCTGAGAAAGCCTGTTGTGCTGGATTCTTTGCCTTATAATTGGAAAGCAGTGAACAAGGATTCACCAAGGGGGAGCTAAAAACAGTGTGTTTAAAATTGAACCCTGTTACAGTAAGACCAGGTGAAGGCTGAGAGGGAACCCTAGACCTCTTTCTCACCTGGTCGTAACTATGTACTTCCAGTCTGTCACTTCCTTTTAATTGTTTGCTTTCCTTTAAGTTTCTGCTCATAATGCTAGCATGCTCCACCCAATTCTATATCAACAATTATGTAAGTCAGCTGACCTACAAAAATGGAGTGCTAATAAGCACTACCATTCTGTCAAGATTAGCACCAGTTCTTAACCATTTAGAACTGACTGCACCAAAACACGAAAATGGGAGATATACTGGGGACAGTACAATGGGTACTAACAGTATTCAAGGTGCAGAAATTCATATTGATGTAGCATAAAATGGGTGGTATTGCATCTACCACTGTCTGAGGTTAAAATTGACTGTTTGCAAACTTGGTGCCCTATTTAACCCTGAACTGAGCATTGACCCCCATAATCCTCTCCATCACCAAGACTTTCACTTCCACCTCTGCTCTTGCCCCACCTCATTTGCTGCTGAAACCCTCATCCATGCTTCTGTTACCTCTATACTTGACTATTCCAATGCTCTTCTTGCACCCTCTGTAAACTTGAGGTTATCCAAAACCTTGCTGCCCACATTCTAATTTGCACCAAGTCCTATTCATCATCTTCTTCTTAGGCAATCCCTCGGAAACGAAGCTGACTTTCTTCCACCCCAGGGTTGTGGGTCCTTAGGTGTCTTAATAATCTAATTCTGGATCCACACACTCTTCCACAGATGGGGCAGATGGTGTTTGGTAGGGCAAGTGGATGGGATGCTCGAATTTCCGAATGTTCCTTCCATGGTTTGCACTTGAATAACACAAGTTATTCACCCATCACCCCTCTGCTCGCTGACCTATATTGGCTCCTGGTCTGGCAATGCTTCATATTTTAAATTCTCATCCTTGTTTTCAAACCCCTCCCAATCTCTGTAATCTCCTTCAACCCTACAACCCTCTGCGATATCTGCACTCATCCGATTCTGGCCTCATGTGCAGTCCCGATTTTAATCACTTCATCATCGGTGGCTATGCCTTCAGCTGCCGAGGCCCTAAGCTCTGGAATCCCTCCCTAAACTTCTCAACCTATCTACCTCTCTGCATCCTTTAAGACACTCCTTAAAACTTACCTCTTTGACCAAGCTATTGGTCACTTGCCCTTAATATCTCCTTATGTCAGATTTTGTTTGATAATGCTCCTGTGACGCACCTTGGGATGTTTTACTATGTTAAAGGATCTCTATAAATTTGATTTGTTGTTTTTGTTGTTAGACAATGAAACAAAATATCAGGTTGGGAGTTTAACAGGCTACCAATGCGATACTGCCCAAAACAAATTTCTATTCTCAGGACATTACACAAATGCCCATTTCTCACTTGTTAACCTAGCTTGTATGTTACAACAGGCTGTTTGACTGATCCTGTTCTCGAGCACTGTCTATGCACATACCAGTAGTAGGTACCACTGGATTATGTTCAGGAGTATTAACCTTGGCAGGTCATTTTTCTCCTCTCTCTTGGCTAATGTAATTGAAGCCAATAATAATGTTTCCATGGTTGAGGTTTTCTGTACCGACCAGGGAATGAACTTAAAGCCTTCTTTAACTGAATCTTGGAAATTAGAATGGTTACATCACAGAAGAAGGCCATTCAGCCCATCATGTCCATGCTAGCTCTCTGCAAGAGCAACTCAGCTAGTCCCACACCCCTGCCTTTTCCCTGTAGCCCTGCAAATATTTTTCTCCTTTGATAATTACCCATTTTCCTTTTGAAAGCCACAATTGAATCTGCCTTCACCACAGTCTCAGCCGGTGTATTCCTGATCCTAACCACTTGCTGCATAAAAGAGTTTTTCCTCATGTCGCCGTTGCTTCTTTTGCCAGTCACTAATCTGTGTGGTTTAATACCCCACTGTGCAGCTCATTTACCCAATGAGCCATCAGGGCACCCTGCATTCTTTTGAGAGTTTTATTCCTAACGTGATCCTCATCTGAAGAATTGTAAATTGGATAGAAATGCAAACCCTAAGATAATGTGGGCAACATCTAGTAAGAGTACATTTCTTTACTGAATCTTGGTTTGCTCCCGATTTACAATCCTATTCACAACCTAATCCCGCTGAAGTGAAAACCTCTAAAACTTGAATGCAAATCATTACTCATCAAAAGTTTGCAGAAAAGAATCAGAGTATTGTATTTCAGCAGATCAGCTGTGGTGTGGAGAACAGCAAGGCCCAAATTTCCAATCTACCCGCTAAAAGTGTGAATTTGTGAAATATATCTTTTTATGTCATGCACAAGGACTCTAAGTGTATTTGTTTATATTATTTTACTAGTACAAAACTTCGACTATCACCTTAGACATTATGTGCATGCAAAAATACATCAACACCATCAGCCTTCAATCCCAACCCTCTGGGTAGGCAACAATCATTGGACCAACATAGACAAGTAACAAGCATCATGGGACTGCTTCACAGCATTGTAAATGCATCTCATAATTTCTTTCAATAGTCTATAAATTTTACTAACCTACTTGATGCTACTTTTTAAAATAGGGAAAATAACAGGAATTGGTTTATAAAAAAACTAAAACAACTAGATGGGGGTGAAATTAGTCTTTGCCAGTAATGCAAAATGATAATTTTACCAGCTTCAACGATTTTGTGCACATAAAATTTGCAGGTATAAATTATTTAATTTATAATGTCTCAGGTAGAAGAGACATTAGGGGAATTTAAGACTAATGAACATAAACCACAGTTGCAATGTGGAGACCAGTACCCCAGATATCATGGCTCAGAGTTTCCTCCAAATTTGTGCCCAGAGGACCATGTAAACTGGGCAGAAACCAATTACATGACAGATTTGTGTCCTCAGGGCCATGGCATTTGGGTGCAAACCAATTACATGACGGATTTGTATCCTAGAGGTAAAAATATTGTTCTAAATTTGAAGTTATTGTTTCATGTAATAAATGTTGTTTGATATTATAGTGTGATAATGTCATTGTAACACTACCAATGTCTTTAATCCCTTGGAACACTTATGTCTCCGTGTTATTTTATATTTAACTCACTCAAGAATATATTTATAATAGTTGTATAAAAACAAAATCTATATATTAGTTTATTTCAACACCAGTAGAATTCTACCAAGTTCTTGTAAATTTTGTTTAGTACTGAGAATTTTATTACCTTTTGGCAGCTGGTAAAACAATGTCTGATATTTAAATCAATTATTTGTACTTTACATAAAATGCAAATTGTAAATTATGATTATAAATAAGGATGCTATTCAGCTGCAAGATGAAAACACTGTGTGAAGTTAATGGGGAAGAATACAAGTGATTGTCAAAAAATTCACTGATCTCAAAGCAATTGAGGCTGAAAATCATTGGCCCTTTCCATGTAATCCCACCTTTACTCTGGCAAGATCTACATGATGGGCTGGAGAATAGATCTGGACCTGCATCACCCCATACGAGGCCAACAGTGTAGGGTGGGGTGGGGCCAAGGGGCAGGGACGGGGTGGGGAGTCCCCCATTACCTTGTTCCTGGCCTTTTATGTGATGGGGCAGTCTCAGTAGGTCGCATGTCCAACAACAAGGGGTAAACCAGCCCACCAAAGGGCACATATGTGCTCTGCCTTGGTGGCCTGGACCCTTGAAGAAAAGATGTCACGTTTTTTAAAGCAGTGCTTTCATAAGAGGGACTGAATTGTAAAAATTATTTTATTCATCACAATTTTGTGCTGCACTAATATTGGCAAAGAGCAGTCATCAGTCGCTCACAAATCCATTTTCTGCTTCAGCTTCATTAAGATATGCCTATTTATCTTGTAATCAGTTAATTGTCACACTCATGCATGATGCTTTGCATTGAGTATTAACATTAAACACAGTTGCCAAGCATTAGCATGATTGCTAAACCTCTCCAGATCAAAAATAAAAACTGACAATGTGGGAAAGATGTAGTGGGTCAAGTAGTTTCTGAAAGTGAATGACAGACTAGCATTTTGGGTGAGATCATTGGTCAGAATCAGTAAGGCCAGGAGAAAAATCCCACGATTGACTCACCAAAACAAAGGTCAATGAAGGAGAAAAACAGGTTGAGCTCCAGAATGCATTTGCACTAATGGTTTTGGGCAAAGAGGCAAATTAGGCAATTAGTTGCATGCGAATTGGTTTAGTAATGCAGAAAATGTACATTAAAAGTCATTTCAATGCCACACTCTTCAGAGGTATGTTTAGTTAGGTATGTGAAAAGGTAATTTTAAAGACATTAGGTGAATTGAACTGCTTCAAAATGGAAAGGCAACAAATGATGAGAGAATCCAGGAGGATAGAAAAAGAAATGGTTGCATTCATGTGAATTAAAAAGAAAAAATTCTGTTAATGCTGAAATCTAGAAGAGAAATAGATGAGCAGAACATACATGGCCGATACGATAGTATCTGAAAAGAGAAAAGGGCGGCACAGTGGCGCAGTGGTTAGCACCGCAGCCTCACAGCTCCAGCGACCTGGGTTCAATTCTGGGTACTGCCTGTGTGGAGTTTGCAAATTCTCCCTGTGTCTGCGTGGGTTTCCTCCGGGTGCTCCGGTTTCCTCCCACATGCCAAAGACTTGCAGGTTGATAGGTAAATTGGCCATTATAAATTGCCCCTAGTATAGGTAGGTGGTAGGGAAAATAGGGACAGGTGGGGATGTGGTAGGAATATGGAATTAGTGTAGGATTAGTATAAATGGGTGGTTGATGGTCGGCACAGACTCGGTGGGCCGACGGGCCTGTTTCAGTGCTGTATCTCTTAAAAAAAAATAAAAAAAATGTAACAGAGAGTTGCAGAATTAAAGGATTCCATTTGTGTGCTCCTGAAGTTAATCTATGTTTGCCGGAAGAGAAAAATTGTACAAATGCAGACAACCATTTTAATTACTCACAAATCACAGGCTGTACACATCCAAAGAGTGCAGGAGGGCATGCCTGGAGCCGCACCAGGCATACGTCAAAATGAGGTGTCAAACTGGTGAAGCTACAACACAGGACTACTTGCGTGCCAAACTGCAAAAGCAGCATGCAATAGACAGAGCTAAGCGATCCCATAGCCAACGGATCAGATCTAAGCTCTACAGTCCTGCCACATCCAGCCGTGCATGGTGGTGGACAATTAAACAACTAACAGGAGGAGGTGGCTCCACAAATATCCACATCCTCAATGATAGGGAAGCCCAGCACATCAGTGCGAAAGATAAGGCTGAAGCATTGCAACAATCTTCAGCCAGAAGTGCCGAGTTGATGATCCACCTCGGCCTCCTCCAGAAGTCCCCAACATCACAGATGCCAGTCTTCAGCCAATTTGATTCACTCCGCATGATATCAAGAAACGACTGAAGGCACTGCATACTGCAAAGGCGATGGGCCCTGACAGTATTCTGGCAAAAGTAGTGAAGACCTGTGCTCCAGAACTTGCCGCGCCCATAGCCAAGCTGTTCCAGTACAGCTACAACACTGGCATCTACTTTGCAATGTGGAAAATTGCCCAGGTATGTCCTGTACACAAAAAGCAAGACAAGTCCAACCCGGCCAATTACCGCCCTTCAGCCTACTCTCAATCATCAGAAAGGTGATGGAAGGTGTCATCAACAGTGCCATCAAGCGGCACTTGCTTAGCAATAACCTGCTCAGTGACGCTCAGTTTGGGTTCCGCCAGGGCCATTCAGCTCCTGACCTCATTACAGCCTTGGTTCAAACATGGACAAAAGAGCTGAACTCAAGAAATGAGGTGAGAGTGACTGCCCTTGACATCAAGGCAGCATTTGATCAAGTATGGCATCAAGGAGCACCTAGCAAAACTGAAGTCAATGGGAATCAGGGGGAAAACTCTCTGCTGGTTGGAGTCATACCTAGCACCAATGAAGATGATTGTGGTTGATGGAGGTCAATTATCTGAGCTCCAGGACATCACTGCGGGAGTTCCTCAGGGTAGTGTCCTAGGCCCAACCATTCAGCTACTTCATCAATGACCTTCCTTCAATCATAAGGTCAGAAGTGGGGATGTTCGCTGATGATTGCACAATGTTCAGCACCATTCGCAACTCCTCAGATACTGAAGCAGTCCATGTAGAAATGCAGCAAGACCTGGACAATATCCAGGCTTGGGCTGATAAGTGGCAAGTAACATTTGCGCCACACAAATGCCAGGCAATGACCATTTCCAACAAGAGAGAATCTAACCATCTCCCCTTGACATTCAACGGCAATACCATCGCTGAATGCCCCACTATCAACATCCTAGGGGCTACCATGGACCAGAAACTGAACTGGAGTAGCCATATAAATACCGTGGCTACAAGAGCAGGTCAGAGGCTCGGAATCCTGCGGTGAGTAACTCACCTCCTGACTCCCCAAAGCCTGTCCACCATCTACAAGGCACAAGTCAGGAGTATGATGGAATACTCTCCACTTGCCTGGATGGGTACAGCTCCAACAACACTCAAGAAGCTCGACACCATCCAGGACAAAGCAGCCCGCTTGATTGGCACCTCATCCACAAACATTCACTCCCTTCACCACTGACGCACAGTGGCAGCAGTGTGTACCATCTACAAGATGCACTGCAGCAAAGCACCAAGGCTACTTAGACAGCGCCTTCCAAACCTGCGACCTCTACCAACTAGAAGGACAAGGGCAGCAAATGCATGGGGGCACCACCACCTGCAAGTTCCCCTCCAAGCCACACACCATCCTGACTTGGAACTATATCGCCGTTCCTTCACTGTCGCTGGGTCAAAATCCTGGAACTCCCTTCCTAAAAGCACTGCGGGTGTACCTACCTCACATGGACTGCAGCAGTTTAAGAAGGCAGCTCACCACCACCTTCTCAAGGGCAATTAGGGATGGGCAATAAATGCTGGCCTAGCCAGCGACACCCACATCCCATGAATGAATAATAAAAAAAAATTCCTGGTAGGTGTTCCTGATGGTTGAGGCTCAACACTGGATCACACAAGTGGGAGGTGTACCACTGAAGAGGGGAGGGGAGTCTGCGGATTGAGAAGCGTGGAGCTTCCAAATTTGCCAGCTACTTGCTTTTCAGTGCAGTCTATGGAATTCCATACTTGTCTACTCGTGTCAATTGCACATTAGGACCAATCAGTGAGTCTGTGGAACCTCCTTCCCAGAGAGTGGTGAAGTCAGGATCATTGAACGTTTTTAAGGCAGAGGTAGACAGATTCTTGACAAAGGAGTCAAAGGTTATCGGGAGTAGGCAGGAAAGTGGAGCTGAGTCCACAAACAGATCAACCATGATCTGATAGAATGGCGGAGCAGACTGGAGGGGCCGAATAGCCCACTCCTGCTCCTAGTTTGTATGTTTGTAATAAGGCAGCCTCAGCAGCTAGTCAATCCATTTGCACAGTTTACTGGTGCGCTGGGTGTGCCTTTCATGGCAAGCCATGAGTTCTTGGGCTGCATTGATGTTGAGATGTTGGAAGCTTTGATAGCATGCACAGTGATATCCAAGTGCTCATCCTGGACCTCTTAATCTGTAGACTAAAGGTGTAACAGGGTCCTGTGCTTGAACAAGGGGGACTACAATAGAATGAGGGAGGACTTGGCTAAAGTGGACTGGAAACAAAGATTTTACGGTGGGACAGTTGACGAGCAGTGGAGGACTTTCAAAGCAATTTTTCAAAGTGCTCAGCAAAAGTATATTCCAGTGAAAAGGAAGGACTGGAAGAAAAGGAGTAATCTGCCATGGGTGTCTAAGGAAATAAGGGAGGCTATCAAATTGAAAAAGAAGGCATACAAAGTGGCCAAAAGCAGCATGAAACTAGAAGATTGGGAAAACTTTAAAGGTCAACAGAAAGCTACAAAAAGAGCTATAAAGAAAAGTAAGATGGAACATGAGAAAAAACTAGCACAGAATATAAAGACAGATAGCAAAAGTTTCCATAAATATATAAAACGAAAAAGAGTGGCTAAAGTAAACATTGGTCCTTTAGAGGATGAGAAGGGGAATTTAGTTATGGGATATGATGAAATGGCCGAGGCATTGAACAGGTATTTTGTATTGGTCTTCTCAGTGGAGGACATTAATAACATGCCAGTAATTGACAAAGAGATGAACGTAGGTGAGGACCTGGGAACAATCATTATTACGGAAGAGGTAGTGTTGGGCAAGCTAATGGAGCTAAGGATTGATAAGTCTCCTGGCCCTGATGGAATGCATCCCAGGGTACTAAAAGAGATGGCGGGAGAAATAGCAGGTGCACTGACGGTAATTTTCCAAAATTCGCTGGACTCTGGGGTAGTCCCAGTTGATTGGAAAACAGCAGATGTGATGCCACTGTTTAAAAAGGGAGGTAGACAAAAGATGGGGAATTATAGACCGATTAGCTTAACCTCTGTAGTGGGGAAGATGCTTGAGTCTATTATCAAGGAAGAAATAGCAGGCATCTCGATAGAAATTGTCCCGTTGGGCAGACGCAGCATGGGTTCATGAAGGGCAGGTCATACTTGACAGATCTTTTGGAATTCTATGATGACATTACGAGCAAGGTGGACAATGGGGACCCAGTGGATGTGGTGTACCTAGATTTCCAAAAGGCCTTCGACAAGGTGCCGCACAAGAGGCTGCTGCATAAGATAAGGATGCATGGCGTCAGGGGTAAAATATTAGCATGGATAGAGGATTGGTTGACTAACAGGAAGCAGAGAGTGGGGATAAATGAGTGCTATTCTGGTTGGCAATCAGTCACTAGTGGTGTGCCTCAGGGATCGGTGTTGGGACCGCAATTATTTACAATTTATATAGATGATTTGGAGTTGGGGACCACGTGTAGGGTGTCAAAGTTTGCAGATGACACTAAGATGTGTGGCAGAGCAAAGTGTGCAGATGACTGTGAAACTTTGCAGAGGAACATAGATACATTGAGTGAGTGGGCAAAGGTCTGGCAGATGGAATACAATGTTAATAAATGTGAAGTCATTCATTTCGGTAGGAGTAACAGTAAAAAGGATTATTACTTGAATGGTAAAAAGTTGCAGCATGCTGCTATGCAGAGGGACCTAGGTGTCCTTGTGCATGAATCGCAGAAGGTTGGTCTGCAGCTACAGCAAGTAATTAGGAAGGCAAATGGAATTTTGTCCTTCATTGCTAAAGGGATTGAGTTTAAAAGCAGAGAGGTTATGTTGCAGCTGTATAAGGTACTGGTGAGGCCGCACCTGGAGTACTGTGTGCAGTTTTGGTCTCCTTACTTGAGAAAGGATATACTGGCACTGGAGAGGGTGCAGAGGAAGTTCACTAGGTTGATTCCGGAGTTGAGGGGGTTGGTTTATGAGGAGAGACTGAGTAGATTGGGATTATATTCATTGGAGTTCAGAAGAATGAGGGGGGATCTTATAGAAACATATAAAATCATGAAGGGAATAGATAAGGTACAAGTAGAGAGGATGTTTCCACTGGCAGGTGAAGCTAGGACAAGAGGGCATAGCCTCAAGATTAGAGGGAGCAGATTTAGGACTGAATTAAGAAGGAACTTCTTCACCCAGAGGGTTGTTAATCTATGGAATTCCTTGCCCAGTGAATTAGTTGACGCTTCTTCAGTAAACGTCTTTAAAGCTAAGGTAGATATCTTTTTGAACAATAAAGGAATTAAGGGATACGGTGGGAGCGCGGGTAAGTGGATCTGAGTCCACGAAAAGATCAGCCATGATCTTATTGAATGGCGGAGCAGGCTCGAGGAGCCGGACGGCCTACTCCTGCTCCTAGTTCTTATGATCTTATGATCTATGATCTTGACAGGCAGCGTGTTGGAATGTACAATTAAACCTTCTGTACAGGGAACTGTTGGGTGATCTTATCTTGGCAGGGAAGGCAACTTCTTATGCATTTGCTTCTAAGATCTTTGGGTACTGGAGACTTCGCTGAGCCTGGCTGCCGCTCAGGTATCCGCCATGTCTCATTTGGTAATGATCTCACTTGGTTATAGGTTCAAGTCCCATTCCAGGTCTTGAGCACATAAATCAAAGCTGGCACTCCAGAGCAGGAGTGAGGGAGTGCTGAACTGTCAAAGGTGCCATCTTTCAGATGAGATGGTAAACCAAGTAAAGGCCTGCTACCCGACCCGAACCCGACGGGACCCGACAGCATGTGTCAGGTTTGGGTCGGGTCGGGCCCCTCTTCCGGGTCTGGCTTTCGGGCTCGGGTCGGTTTGGACCGAGTCCAGGTCGGGTCGGGACGGGCCGGACACACACGGTAAGTATTGAAATTAAAAAACTTACCTGAGCTGGGAGTCCGGGATGAAACTGAGTCTGCGCAGTGAGCGGGTGATGTCACTATGATGTCATCACGCATGTGTTGCAGATTTCTGGAGGTTGCGAGTCCAAATATAAGTAAAGGGATAGTTGGGTCGGGTCGAGTCGGGCTCGGGTCGGGTTGGGCTCGTGTCTGCTGTGGTTCGGTCAGGTTCAGGTCGGGTTCTTTTTCCCGATCTGAGCAGGCCTTTAAACCAGGGTCCTGTCTGCCCGCTCTGGTGGATGTAAAAGATCCCATGGCACTATATCACAGAAGAGCAAGGGAGTTGTGCCTGGTGCCCTGGCCAATATTTATCCATCAATTAGCATTGCTAAAAAAAGAGATTATCTGGTCTTTATCAGATTGCTGTTTGTGGGAGCTTGCTGTGCACAAATTGGCTGCTTTGTTTCCTACGTTACAGCAGTGATTACACTTCAAAAATACTTAATTGGCTGCAAAATGCTTTGGAATGTCCAGTGGTCATGAACGGCACTATATAAATTCAAGTCTTTATTTCTTTCCTAGGCATTCTTTAATGCTCTGCTCAGAGCAACCTCGTATTCACCTCCTACAGCACAATCAGAAAATCTGCATCTTCTTGTGCTGAGGCAATCTGTCCCTTGTCTAATAACACAGGTTTCTGCTACAGAAAATTTAATGCAACTGGCTATGTTTCCCTCAAAGCAATTATGGGCTAAATCCAGGCTCTGGGCAAATTCTCAGACTGCTATGTGGAAAAATACTTACTATGCATAATTAATTAGTGCAAAATTGTGACGGTCAGTTGGAAACAGTTGTACATAATATGTCAGATGGATATGCTGCTTCATATCATTCCTGCTCTGATAGTGTCTGTTAGTCAAATTCAACTCTAATGCTCATTGCAGTGTATTTGAAGTATTATTTCTGCTAAGTGAGTTCCTTATTTTTATTGGATTCTATTGAAAGCAGTGAATTTGGTAAATGCAATTTCTGTTTGTCTGAAAGTACATTGTGAAAAGGTCACTTTAACTTACCAAGGCCCTGGAATTCATTATTTTTGTCAAAATCCGTTAAAGATTATACATACAACTAAAAACAGATTGGTTCAGTGCAATTCCTGCAGTAAATTAAGAGCCAGGTGTCCTTACCGCCTGCTTAAATAAGCAAATTAAAATCACAGAAAGTCAACTCCACTAAGTCACCTGGGCAATTTTAACTGCTCATGCATGCAGTTGTTGGCAGAGTTAAAATCCCTCCCTTTATGTATTTCATAAATACTTATAAAATTCATGTTAACTTGAATTAAAATAAGCCTCTAATTCTTTTTAAATACATAGATATGACAGCTCTCCCATGGGGAGCAGTGGAATTACATAAATCAGCACGTGAGAAAGACCTTAGGGGACTTATATAGAAATCACTGCTCCATTGATGTCAGTCGAAGTCTTATTTATTTCTAACAGGATTAATGTTCCTTTTTTAAAAATTTAAAAAACTCTGGCAGGGCAGTATTTATTGCCATCCATATTGCTTTGAGGACATTAAGACCCAATCATGTAGTGTGGAACTGGAGTTACATGGAAGCCAGATCAAGTAGAAATGGCAGCAGATCCCTTTTCCAAAGGGTATTAGTGAACCAGTTAGTTTTTATGACAACCCAACAGCTTTCATAATCATTTTTCTAGTGCTAGCCCACATATTATCAGATTTATTGAATTCAATTCCCAATTTACCATGGAGAGATCGTGAACTCACAACCTCTGGGTTCCTGGCCCGGTGTCATAATCATCATGTTACTGTAACATATTCTCTTTGGCCTCCTTATCTCGAGAGACAATGGATAAGCACCTGGAGGTGGTCAGTGGATTGTGAAGCAGCGCCTGGAGTGGCTATAAAGGTCAATTCTAGAGTGACAGGCTCTTCCACAGGTGCTGCAGAGAAATTTGTTTGTCGGGGCTGTTACACAGTTGGCTCTCCCCTTGCGCCTCTGTCTTTTTTCCTGCCAACTACTAAGATTCTTCGACTCACCACATATATAACATATATAGCTCATAATATATATAGCTGTGGATTCCTCACTAAATATATTTCCTATCCATTTAGCAATCTCCATGAATAAACTGGCAGGATCTGCTAAATAGCCGCTACCTTTATTTTATTCTGAGACACCTTAAGGGCGGTCTTACATCTTCATTTTATAGGAACAGGGGAACTTAGAAAGGAATTTAGCCCCTTGAGCTTGTTCCACCATTCAATGAGATCAGGGCTGATCTGCGACCTATCCCCATAAACCCACTTTTGCCCTATAACCCTCAATATCTTTGGATAACAATATCTATCCATTTCAGATTTAAAATTAAGAATTGATCTAGCACCAATTCTCATTTGTGGAAGAGACAGGCAAACCTCTATCACCCTTTGTGGGTAGAAGTATTTCTTAACATCACTCTTGGAAGGTCTGGCTCGAAGTTTTAGATTATGAGCTGAATTTATGGAGGCGGCAGAAGTCCTGCCGCTGGAGCCAAAAGGGAAGTGACCCTGCTTCTGCTGGCGGCGGGACCCCGGGAGGCATATTACCGCCGCTGGCCAATTAAGAAGCCCGCCCCCAAGAGCTGTTGGCCCAATCAGGGAGCCAGCTGCTCAGCAGCCTCACCACGTCACCGCTAGTGTCTAGGCACCTTAATGACCAGGTGTCCTCAAAGAAAGGTAAGTGGGGTTGGGGGACACTGAATCCAGACAGGCAGGCCCCAGCAATTGGGGTGGGGGGAGGGGGTGGGGCCATGGAACACTGGTGGCACTGTTTCTGTGAGGACAGCCATTGCCACTGGGGAGCCCCTCAGTGGGCCTTGGAGTACCCATAAAGCAGGGCCTACCCCCAGAAACCGTTGGGAGGCCGTCAGATTTCACTAGGTGGTTTCATCTCACTGCGGCAGGCACCGCACCCACCCCCCCCCCCCCCCCCCACTCCCCGACATGTGCAAAATGCCTGTGAAGGCAGGAAGTGGCCCTTAATTGACCACTTAAGTGGCTCAATTGGCTTCGTCGTGGGAGGCCGATCTGCAAAGTTGCCTGCTGCTGGCAAAATGGCATGGCAGTAGGAAGGCGGCAAGCACGCACCCCCCCCCCCCCCCCCCACCACCCCCGCTCACCCGCCCCCCCCATTCCCCCCCCCCCCCCCCCAGTGCATTCCTGTGTCATTTTCCAACTTTCCTACCTCCCAGACAATTGCCAAAGGACTCAGAAAATTCTGGTCCATGTCCCCCAAGTCCTAGATTGACCAACCAGCAGAAATAGTTTCTCTCTATCTACCCTATCAATTCCCTTAATATCTTGAAAACTTTGATCAAATCATCCCTTAATCTTTTAAATCCCAGTAAATACAACCCTAGATGTAATTTAACCCTTGGAGTTTAGGTACAATTTTGGTAAAACTATGTTGCACTTTTTCCAAGGCTAATAGTTCCTACCAAAGGTGTTGTGCTCACAGTACTCCAGGTGTGGTTTAACCAGGGCTTTGTATAGCTGAAGTATGACTTCTGCCCCCTTGTATTCTAGCTCTCCCAATATAAAGGTCAGAATTCCGTTAGCCTTTTTGATTATTTCCTGTATCTGTTCATGACATTTTAATGATTTGTGTACCTGGACCCCTAAGTCTCTTTGGACCTCACTGTTTCTAGCTTTTCCCCATTTAGAAAGTACCCTGTTCTATCCATTTTAGTTCCAAAGTGGATGACCTCACACTTGACAGATCAAGGTATTCAGTCATTCCATCCTCAATTACAGACTCCAGTAATTTCCCCAAAATAGATGTTAGGCTAATTGGTCTTTGATTTCTTGGCAGAGGGGCATCCACATTCTCAACAGCCGAAATGAAAGGGAGGAACAAGGATTTAGCTTGTGGTGTGAAGGAGAGCAGAGAGAAAGAAGTGGATGTTGAAAGTATCTGCAGCTTGTCATGTAGAATATGTACCATGAGGGAGAAGTCAGAAGAGACAAATAAGATTAAGTCTGAAGGATCCCTGCATGGCTTCTTCTCTAGCATTGCCAGTGGCAACGGTCTCCACTCTACCCTTCTCATGATGACACGCATGCTCTATTCAAGGTGGGAAAGGATATGCAGTTGGGGTCTCCCTCCCAAGGTGGCAGCCTATTGCCTTGTATTGTGTGCAACCTTCTCCTGCGAAAAATAATGAAGGATATTATTGTGAGTCTTGTGAGGAGTTTGGAGAATGTGGAAATCACAGTATAACTGATAGTATATGTGTGAGAAGTGAGTTGAGGATCAGTGAGGGTTGCTATAGTGATGAGGAGAAGGAGTTTAGTGAAGTGTGGTGCAGTGATTGAAGGGCAGTGCAGGGTGGTGGGGGAGGGCAATGCTAAGAGTGTTGCTTTTAATTTGTTGATTTTAATTGCTCCACCATGGGTGGCCATGCCTTTAGTTGCCTAGGCACTAAGCTCTGGAATTCCCTCCCTAGGCCTCTCCACCTCTCAACCTCTCTTTTCTCCTTTAAGGCGCTGCTGAAAAACCTACCTCTTTGACCAAAGTTTTGGTCATCTGCCCTAATATCTCCTTATGTGGCTCGGTGTCAAGATTTGCTTTATAATGCTCCTGTGAAGTGCCTTGGCATTTTATTACATTAAAGGCACTATATAAATACAAATTGTTATTGTTCATGTTGTAATTAATGAGGCTATGAGCAGTGCAGTTGTGATGTAAAACTATTTTAGCAGCCTTCTTACCTTAACAGCTTGACTTTAATCATTGAAATGTTTCATGAATTGTTGCCATATGCTTTGGGAAATGCTCCTGACATTAACATATTTAGCAATCTCTTCCCATTGTCCCTTGAGTAGGTCCCTGGAGCGTTTCCTACTTCCTGGGGTAAAGAGACTGTCCCAGCTCCTCTCCACTGCCAGCACCAAGGTGTCCAATGCAGAATCAGAGAAACTTGGTGCTCGCATGCTCCCTCCTTCATGTGTCTTCCTCATCTGGGACTGCCTTAGTATGTAGGTGCTGTGGCTGCTTCCTGGGAATCGTGCGTGCACCTATAAGATCTGCTTGCGGTGGTCACAGACAAGTTGGACATTGAGGAAGTGGAAGCCCTTCCCGTTGCTGAAGTCAGCAAGATGGTCCATGGGAGTCTTGATGGCCACATGCGTGCAATCAATGACCCTCTGCCCCTGGGGGAATCCAGGGATGGCTCTGAATCCTATAGCCCTCTCACCTTGACCACTTAAAGCGCACATAGTCGCTGGCCCTCCTGAACATGGCTTTGGTGACCTCCTTGATGCAGCGATGCACCACAGTCTGGGAGATTCCACACACATCTCTAGTGGATTCCAGGAATGATCCGGTGGCGTAGAAGTTTAGTGCCATGGTGACCTTCAGCACACTGGCATTTGGTGCCCACCGTCTCATGGGTCTCAGCTCACCCTGCATTATGGCATAGAGATCAATGATGGCCTCCTTGGAGAGGCGCAGTCTTCTCGGATATCTGCAGGTAGTTGAGCCTCAGCCAGTAGACTATCGCTGGAGGGTAGCTTCTTCTGCGCACAGGAGGAAGCTGGCATGCCCCTCTGCATCCATCTCTAGCCTCCTGTCCCCAAGGCTTGCCCTCCTTTGTGCCCCCGGCAGTGGTTCCCCTGCCGGTTCAAGCTCCTTCCTCCCTCTCTGCTGCTCTGCCTCCTCATTGGGGGCCTTGAAACCAGGGGGAATGCTGGCTGGTGTTCAGGTGCCCTGAAGTTAATGGTGGCCTGGATATGGGAGAAGCCAGTTCTTTTGGGCCTCTACACCGAGGGTATGCCCTCATGCGGTCAGTCGTCCTCAGCTGGTATCTTCGGAGCGGTGGCGCTGCTCCCTGAGGCTGGTGAGTCTTCTAAGGTTGCTGCTGATCCCCTGCTTCGAATTGTTGCACCATCCAGTGGAGACTTTTTTTATTCATTCACAGCATATGGGCATCGCTGGAAAGGACAGCATTTATTGCCCTTGAGGCAGCAGTGGTGATTTGCCTCCTTGATTACAACTGAGGGGCTTTCTAGGACATTTCAGAAGCCGTTAACAGTCAACCATAATGCAGTGGGTCTGGAGTCACATATAGGCTAGACCAGGTAAGGATGGCAGATTTCCTTCCTTAAAAGATATTAATGAACCAGATGGATCTTTTACAACAATCCAGTAGTTTCATGGTCACTATTACTAATACTAGATTTTTTAAATTCCAGATTTATTTAATTAACTAAATTTATTTTTCCCTGTGGTGGGATTTGAACTCATGTCTCTGGCTCATTAGTCTACATATCTGGATTATTAGTCCAGTAGTGTAACCACAATGATACCTTACCCCATGCATTTTTAAAAAATTCTTTCATGGGATGTGGGCATCGCTGGCAAGGCCAGCATTTGTTGCCCATCCCTAATTGCCCTTGAACTGAGTGGCTTGCTTGGCCATTTCAGAGAGCAGTTAAGAGTCAACCACATTGCTGTGGGTCTGGAGTCATATGTAGGCCAGACCAGGTAAGGACAGCAGATTTCCTTCCCTAAAGGACATTAGTGAACCAGATGGGTTTTTACGACAATCGATTATAATTTCATGGCACCATTACTGAGACTGCCTTTCCATTCCAGATTTTTATGAATTCATTGAACTTAAATTCCTCCAGCTGCCATTAATTCTGATCAAAAAACTAGGGTGAACCTCCTTGCTCTTCTTCAGAATAGTGTAATGGACATTTTTACATTCATCTTAGAGGGGAGACAGGGTCTCAGTTTAACATCTCATCTGAGGGATGGTGACCTCTAACAGTGCAGCACTCCCTCAGTATTTGCACTGTATTGTCAGGCTAAATCATGTACTCACATCTGTGGAGTGAGACTTGACCCATAACCTCCTGCAATCCACTGAGCTATGGCTAACACCAAGAGCAATAATACACTAGCAATAATAGCATCCAAGATGGTGAGAGAAAGTGAGGCAAAAAAATGACTTCCAACTCCAATAGGGTAACACAGGTTGACAGAGACAATTAAATAAATCATAGAGAAGATCTTTACCTAGTACTTCAGCATAGAAGCAGGCCATTCGGCCCAACAGGGCTATGCCGGGGTTTATGTGCCACATGAGCCTCCTCCCACCCTATTACATCTAACCCTATCAACATATCTTGAGCTACGTTCTTAGAAATTGCAGTAGGGAAGGAAGTGACTAGACTCATTGTGCCTGTGCTCGCTTTTCAACTGGACTTACCCATTCTAATGCAATCTGCCTGTCTTCTCCCTATTATCTTTTATATTCTCTCTTGTCAAACACGTTCCAATTGCCTTTTAAATGCTGTAACAATCTTTAATCCATCAATATTAATGGAGACGTGGGGAGGGTGTGGTGGAGTGCAGTAGCACGTTGAAAACCCAGTAAAGCTGGGGGCATGGAGGTTCAGTCGATCTTAACAGAAAGGCCTCATTTAAATAAAATGCTGCAGTCTCTCACTTGCTAGCTGGCCAGGTTGACAGCCTGGCCTGTGGGCCAGAGCACAAACAAGCGTCAGGAGTCCACAGCCCAGGACCCAGATAGCAGGGGCAAGCTCAGGGATACAATTGGGATGTGAAGGGGGAGGAGGTTGTGAGGTTGGGGCCGTAAACTGGCGAGGGTGGAACCTGCCACAATCGGGTCACGGGAGGGGGAGGATGTAGCCCAAAGCAAGGGAGGTTGAAACCTCCCTTGTGAGGTCTGGAGCAGCACATGCTCCTCAAGCAAATCTGAAACATAAATATTAACCTAACCCTCTGGGCCTGTTCTGGTCTGGGATCCAGTTCCCAGCAGGTTTTGCCTAATAGTTATGCCGCCAAAGCCTCAGGGTGATATTCTGGCTTTAGTTTGAGTCCTGATGGACCTGATTTACATATCTAAAACAGGAGTTTGCTTCCTTTCTGCACATGTCCTGCATGCCTGCTTAATAGAGCATTTTAGAAGTATCCTCCGGGGAAGGAAGTGTGGTCGGCGGAGGTGATTCACATCCGTTATTTTAACTGCCCTCCCTACCCAGTTTCTGCCAGTGGAAGCAGTTAAAATTGGGAACTTTGCCTCAATAGTGACCTGTTGTAAAATATTCCAACCTCAGAGAACTGGCCTTTGGTCTTGTGAGGGTGTCTCTGTGACGCCACCTGCCAAAATCCCCAGAAATGTTGGTAGAAACGAACTGTTCTGGGTGGGGGTTACAGTCTTCCTTCCCAAAAAGGTGGCCAATCAGGGGACCACTTTAAAAAAAAATTGTCATGATCACATGCTATGCCGAATGATTATTTTTTTTGATTAATCGGTTGGAAAGCTGAATTAAACTTTAAAACAAAGCAGGAGACAAAGAATTTGAATTAAACTTTAAAAAGAAACAGGAGACAAAAAATAACTGATAAAAGGATCACTTTCTGCATCTAAAATAGCCACCGCAATTTGCATCAAAATACCATACAGGTATTGAGGTGGAGAAATTTTTTTTTTTATTCGTTAGGACAGCATTTATTGCCCATCTTTAATTGGCCTTGAGAAGGTGGTGGTGAGCTGCCTTCTTGAACCACTGCGGTCCTTGGGGTGTAGGTACACCAGCAATACTGTTGGGAAGGGAGTTCCAGGAATTTGACCCAGTGACGGTGAAGGAACGGCGATATAGTTCCAAGTCAGGATGGAGTGTGGCTTGGAGGGGAACTTGCAGGTGATTGTGTTCCCATGCCTCTGCTCCCTTGTCCTTCTAGGTGGTAGAGGTCGCAGGTATGGAAGGTGCTGTCAAAGGAGCCTTGGTGCTTTGCTACAGTGCATCTTGTAGATGGTAGACACAGCTGCTACTGTGCATCGGTGATGGAGGGAGTGAATGTTGAAGGTGGTGGATAGGGTGCCAATCAAGCGGGCTGGTTTGTCTGGATGGTGTCGAGCTTCGAGAGTGTTGTTGGAGCTTCACCCATCCAGGCAAGTGGAGAGTATTCCATCACACTCCTGACTTGCGCCTTGCAGATGGTGGAGAGGCTTTGGGGGGGGTCAGGAAGTGAGTTACTCGCCTCAGGATTCCTAGCCTCTGACCTGCTCTTGTAGTCACGGTATTTATATGGCTACTCCAGTTCAGTCTCTGGTCAATGGTAACACCCAGGATGTTGATTGTGAGGGATTCAGTGATTGTAATGCCATTGGATGTCAAGGGGGAGATGGTTAGATTCTCTCTTGTTTGAGATGGTCATTGCCTGGCAGTTGTGTGGGGTGTGAATGTTACTTGCCACTTAACAGCCCAAGCCTGGATATTGTCCAGGTCTTGCTGCATTTCTACAGGGACTGCTTCAGTATCTGAGGAGTTACGAATGGTGTTGAACATTGTGCAATCATCAGCGAACATCCCCACTTTTGACCTTATGTTTGAAGGAAGGTCACTGATGAAGCAGCTGAAGATGGTTGGGCCTAGGACACTACCCTGAGGAACTCCTGCATTGATGTCCTGGAGCTGAGATGATTGACCTCCAACAACCACAGCCATCTTCCTTTGCACTCGGTATGACTCCAACCAGTGGAGAGTTTTCCCCCTGAATCCCATTGATCCCAATTTTGCTATACTCGGTCAAATGCTGCCTTGATGTCAAGGTAAGTCACTCTCACCTCATCTCTTGAGCTCAGCTCTTTTGTCCATGTTTGAACCAAGGCTGTAATGAGGTCAGGAGTTAAGTGGCCCTTGTGGAACCCAACTGAGCGTCATTGAGCAGGTTATTGCTAAGCAAGTGCCAAAGAACAAAGAACAAAGAAAATTACAGCACAGGAACAGGCCCTTCGGCCCTCCAAGCCTGCGCCGATCCAGATCCTCTACATGTCGCCTATTTTCTAAGGGTCTGTATCTCTTTGCTTCCTGCCCATTCATGTATCTGTCTAGATACATCTTAAAAGACGCTATCGTGTTCGCATCTACCACCTCCGCTGGCAACGCATTCCAGGCTCCCACCACCCTCTGCGTAAAGAACTTTCCACACATATCCCCCCTAAACTTTTCCCCTCTCACTTTGAACTCGTGACCGCTTGATAGCACTTTGGACGACACCTTCCATCAATTTACTGATGATCAAGAGTAAACTGATGGGGCGGTAATTGGCTGGGTTGGATTTGTCCTGCTTTTTGTGTACAGGACATACCTGGGCAATTTTCCACATTGCCGGGTAGATGCCAGTGTTGTAGATGTACTGGAACAGCTTGGCTAGGGGCGTGGCAAGTTCTGGAGCACTTGCAGGGATAGATTTCGAACAGATACAGCAACACCAAACTGGGCATCCATGAGGCACTGTGGACCATCAGCAGCAGCAGAATTATACTCAACCATAGTCTGTAACCTCATGGCGCAGTGGTTAGCACTGCAGCCTCACAGCTCCAGGGACCCGGGTTCGATTCCGGGTACTGCCTGTGTGGAGTTTGCAAGTTCTCCCTGTGTCTGCGTGGGTTTTCTCCGGGTGCTCCGGTTTCCTCCCACAAGCCAAAAGACTTGCAGGTTGGTAGGTAAATTGACCATTATAAATTGTCACTAGTATAGGTAGATGGTAGGGAAATATAGGGACAGGTGGGGATGTTTGGTAGGAATATGGGATTAGTGTAGGATTAGTATAAATGGGTGGTTGATGTTCGGCACAGACTCGGTGGGCCGAAGGGCCTGTTTCAGTGCTGTATCTCTAATCTAATCTAATCTAATCTAATATCCACCACACTACAATCTTCAGTACTATTGCCGGAATGCTATCAGGGCCCATAGCCTTTGCAGTATCCAGTGCCTTCAGTTGCTTCTTGATATTACATGGCATGAATTGAATTGGCTGAAGACTGGCATCTGTAATGCTGGGGACTTCAGGAGGAGGCCGAGATGGATCATCAACTCGGCACTACTGGCTGAAGATTGTTGCAAATACTTCAGCCTTATCTTTTGCACTGATGTGCTGGGCTTCCACATCATTGAGGATGGGGATATTTGTGGAGCCACCTCCTCCAGTTAGTTTGTTAATTGTCCTCCATCATTCATGACTGGATGTGGCAGGACTGCAGAGCTTTGATCTGATCCATTGGTTGGGGGTTCGCTTAGCTCTGTCTATCGCATGCTCCTTACACTGTTTGGTATGCATGTAGTCCTGTGATGTAGCTTCAACTGGTTGACACCTCATTTGAGGTATGCCTGGTGCTGCTCCCAGCATGCCCTCCTGCACTATTCATTGAACCAGGATTAGTCTCCTGACTTGATGGTAATTGTAGTGTGGTGGATATGCCGGGCCATGAGGTTACAGATTGTGGTTGAGTACAATTCTGCTGCTGCTGATGGTCCACAGTGCCTCATGGATGCCCAGTTTTGTGTTGCTGTATCTGTTCGAAATCTATCTCATTTATCACAGTGGAAGTGCCAAGATGGAGGGCATCCTCAATGTAAAGGCGGGACTTTGTCCCCAGAAGGACTGTGTGGTGGTCACTCCTACCAATACTGTCATGGACAGATGCATCTGCGGCAGGCAGATTAGTGAGGACGAGGTCAAGTATATTTTCACCTCGCGTTGGTTCCCTCACCACCTGCCGCAGGCCCAGTCTAGCAGCTATGTCCTTTAGGAGTCAGCCAGCTTGGTCAGTAATGGTGCTCCTGAGCCACTCTTGGTGATGGACATAGAAGTTCCCCACCCAGAGTACATTCTGCACCCTTGCCACCCTCAGTGCTTCCTCCAAGCGGTGTTCAACATGGAGGAGTACTGATTCATCAGCTGAAGGTGGGCGGTAGATAGTAATCAGCAGGAGGTTTCCTTGGCCATTTTCGGCCCCATGCCATGAGACTTCATAGGGTCCCAAATCGATGTTGAGGATTCGCAGGTTCACTCCCTCCTGACTGTATACCACTGTGCCGCCACCTCTGCTGGGTCCGTCCTGCCGGTGGGACAGGACTTACCCGGGGATGGTGATGGTAATACCATGAGTATGACTATATCAGGCTGCTGCTTGACCTGTCTGTGGGCAGCTCTCTCAAATTTTTGCACAAGCCTCCAGATGTTAGCAACCAGAACTTTGCAGGGTCGACAGGGGTGGGTTTGCCGTTGTTGTTTCTGGTGCCCAGGTCGGTGCCATCCAGTTTCATTCTTTATTGACTTTGTAGTTGTTTGATAAAACTGAGTGGCTTGATCGGCCATTTCAGAGTCAACCACATTGCTGTGGGTCTGGAGTCACATGTAGGCCAGACCAGGTAAGGACAGCATATTTCCTTCCTAAAGGACATTAGTGAACCAGATGGGTTTTTACGACAATTGACAATGGTTTCATGGCCATCATTAGACTAGCTTTTAATTCCAGATTTATTAATTGAATTTGAGTGCCACCTTCTGCCGTGGTGGGGTTTAAACCCATGTCCCCAGAGCAAAACCTGGGTCTTTGGGTTTACTGGTCCAGTGATATTACTACTACGCCACTGCCTCCCCTCAATTTTTGGTTAATCTCCATCCAGAACACTGGTGAGAATTTTGAATAGATTATCTAGTCCTGCCTTCATTAACAAAACATTCAAAGCCAAATTGGAACATTAACACTGGTGGAGACTTACCCCCTCAAAGGGTAAACACTGAAACAATGGGACCTGAGAGAGATTGGAATTCTTAGACTTGATCTAATTTGTGCAAAAGAGAGAATACACTGGACCATCATGTGACAGACCCTCCATCTGGGTGAAAAGCTGCAGTTTCGTCTCTCTACAGCAGACAAACACCTGAGTTTGACCAGTGCAGGATCCGAGTGGGTGTCAGTCTGTCTCTGTCTCTGTCTCTGTCTCTAGGC
Organism: Heterodontus francisci; assembly: GCF_036365525.1. Taxonomy (NCBI): domain Eukaryota; kingdom Metazoa; phylum Chordata; class Chondrichthyes; order Heterodontiformes; family Heterodontidae; genus Heterodontus; species Heterodontus francisci. Next base: position 51,886,233 of record NC_090374.1, read on the forward strand.
CATCCTACAAGTCCGAACCCTGCCTGCTGGCTGCAAAACATCCAAGTCTATCATTGCTGCAGACAGAGACACCAGGAAGAAAGCCATCTATATCACTGTCTCCAAGAAAACCTTGAACCAGGTGGCCACCTCTACCAACCAGAAACTTCAGGACCATGAATTCAGCTGGAAGGCAACTGAATTACCAGACTCCATATATGGTATATTCTTTTTGATTGTTCCAGACTCTAATCCAATCAATTAATCCTCTTCACTTGGTACCCTATTTGTGTATGTGATTCTCTTGTGTGTGTGTGCTCGAAAGTTGGAGCATTGTTTATTATTTTACTTAGATCAGGTTTTTGGTTTTAAGTGCAATAAACTAACCTCTTCCTTGTTTAAACTCAAGAAAACTTGTCCGATTGGTTCTTTTATGATCATAGCACATAAAAGATTAAACACTCACTGAATTGGTAAGCACGTTCACAGTTTAAAAGAAATAAACCCTGTTCTGGTCAAACAAGGAGAGGGACAAGAAGGGAGCCTTTCAACGGCTGCTCACCTGATCGTAACACAATGAATTCCCTTTCTTCCCTACATTACAACAGTGACTACATTCAATAGTACTTCATCAGCTGTAAAGTGCTTTGAGACACCCAGTGATTGTGAAAGGTGCTAAATAAATGTACATTTTTTTTGAGAGTCCAGTCTCTGACCCTGGCTTGACCCCAGTTGGGTTCCACTTCCAACAGAGGTACAGTTTGTGAGAACAGGCAAATCTATTTCAATGCTACACTGGGTCTTACCTGAGGATTGTAGAGTGGAAACTTAGCATGACCAGGGCCTGGACACTGCTCCCCTGTCCATTTACATTAATGGGCCTGTAGGAGTGGCTGGAGGCTCTGTCTGCATAAGGCTATTCTGGAAAATGCAGCCCAGTGTGTCTGGATCCTGACTAAAAGACTGAAAAACTTGCAGTTATATATCACCTCTCACAACCTCAGGATGTCCCAAAATGCTTTAGAGTCATAGAGTCAGTTAATGCACAGAGGTGGCTGTTCGGCCCATTAAGTCCATGCCAGCTCTCCACAGAGCTATGTAGTCAGTCCCAGTCCCTGGCTCAGTCCCCGGCTCAGTCCCCTTAGCCCTGCAAGTTTATTTCTTTCAGGTGTCCATCCAACTTCCTCTTGAAGTCATTGATCATCTCCACTGCCACCACCCTTGTGGGCAGCAAGTTCCAATTCATTACCACCCGCTGCATAAAAAAGTGCTTCCTCACATTCCCCCTGCATCTTTTGCCCAAACTTTCAATCTGTGTCCCCTAGTCCTTGTACAATCAGCTAAAGGGAGCAAATAGTCATTTAGTAGTACAGAACTTGAGAATTACTGAAAATAGAGACCTGTTGTCTTGCACTCATCAGGACAATAAGCAAGAATAACCAATGTAAGGGAAAACAACAACTTATACTGCATGAGAAGACGGTGCTGATTGGTTGGAAAATGAACTCTGATTGGTAGAGGCATTGCCATGGAGAATGCACCAGTTTACAGTGACTGACAGTTAACTGGAGCAGTCAAATGAACTCCCTTTCCTTGACGTACTAGTTGAGAAATCTGTTAAGGGGTTTTCTGCCACGGTCTACCACAAACGTACCTTCACTGGTCAATACATGTGTTGGGATTCTTACAGTTCTACGCGCTATAAGATTGGCCTTATCGGCAACCTCGTAAATAGGGCCTAAGCCATTTGCTCAACATGCAAGCTTGATGCTGAAATAGGGCGAAGCAAAGATATCCTGCGTGACAATGGCTATCCTGATCAAATAATTTCTCACTGTATATCGTGCAAACTTATGAACGGGCCTAAGGCCGTCCTTTTCGGCCCTGAAAAGTGCCCAGTCTACCTCAAATTACCCTGGAAGGGTAATGTATCCCAAAAATTTGAGCAACAGGTGAAGCAAGCTGTTTCACGCTGCTACAATGCAGTAGCAACATGTGTGGTGTTCGCCCTAACAGGATGCTGCCGTCAAGCCAAAAAGACGTCCTGCCTATCACACAAATGAGTAATGTGATATATGAATTTCAATGTCAGTGTGATGCTAGGTATATAGGCCGTACGTCCCAAAGACTGGCGGATTGTATCAAACAACATGTCCCTTCTGCTGTTAGCAACAGACAAGGTACAGGCCGTACCCAACCAGCCCATGCTTGCAAAACACAAAACACAGTGTCCAACATTAGATGTGATTCTTTGATTGGACAACATTTGCTAAATAATCCGCAGTGTGCTAAGAACAACCAATTTAAGATTGTCAGTAGGGCTCACAGTGTGGCGCATTTGCGCGAACTGGATGCTACGTATATTAATATACAGGGCCCTATTCTTTGCAGACAGAAAGAACATGTACACACATTGCACTTGTTCCAACTGAACAAAATAAGTGACAGCCATTCACTGGTTCATTCCTCAGAGCAATGCCTTGACCAATCAGAGTCAAGCCACCTGGTTTAAATTTCAAACAAAGCTTGACAATTAACTGTCAGTCACTGTAACCTGGTGCATTCTCCATGGCAACTCCTCTACCAATCAAAGTTCACTTGCCAACCAATCAGCACGGTCTTCTCATGCAGTATAAATTGTTGTTTTTCTTTACATTGGTTATTCTTGTGTATTGTCCTCATGAGTGTGAGACGAAAAGCTTCGACAAATGTCTCTATTTTCAGCAATTCTCAAGGGAACAGTTTTTCCTTGTCTAACTTATCTAAGCCTGTCATAATCTTGTACACCTCTATTAAATCTCGCCTCAATCTCCTTTGTTCTAAGGAGAACAAACCCAGCTTTTCCAACCTAATCTTGTAACTAAAATCCTTTATCCCTGGAATCATTTGGCTAAATCTCCTCTGTACCCTCTCAAGGACCCTCACATCCTGAAGTGTAGTGACAGCCAAATTAAGAAATTTGTTTGAAGCGTAGTCAATGTTGTGATGAAGGAAAGGTGGCAGCCAGTTTATACACTTTAAGCTCCCATAAACAGCGATTTGATAATAACTAGATGATCTGTTTTGTGATGTTGGTTGAGGGATAAAAACAGGCCAGGACACCAGAGTTCTGTAACACCATGGGATATTATACATCCACCGAAAAGGACAGACTGTCTCATCTGAAAGACAGCATATCCAACAGCACAACACTGGATTGTTGACAAAATTTTAAGCTTAAGTGGGACTTGAGCTTACACCTTCTATGCACAGAGACTACTGTGTTACCATGGAACCATAGCTATTCGCTAAATGCACTGCTGTTCAGGCAGACATCCACGAAGTTTACAGCATGAATCCACCAGAATGGAGCCTCTAAATCTTAATAGCCATCTTCTAATGATAGGTATGAGACTATGGAGGGGAATTTTAACCCCCTCACCCCATGGCAGGCAGGAGAGGGTCAAGGGAGGGTTAAAAATTTAAAATCACACAACATGACTCCAACCTGCCTCATACCTGCCTGCCACCAATTTTACAATGGCTGGTTGTGTGAAGTGTCTGTGTCTCACTTGCAACAGTTGGAATACATAAGATCATAAGAGGATCATAAGAAATAGGAACAGGGGTAGGCCATTCGGCCCCTCAAGTCTGCTCCACATTCAATAAGATCATGACTGCTCTGATTGTGGCCTTAACTCCACTTTCCTGCCTGCTCGCCTCTCCCCTACTCCCACCATAACCTTTGACTCCCTCGTAGATCAAAAATCTGTCTAACATGCCTTGAATATATTCAATGACCCAGCCTCTACTGTTTTCTGGGGAAGAGAATTCCAGAAATTCCTGCTCACCTCCATCTTAAAAGGGAGACCCCTTATTTTGAAACTATGCTCCTTAGTTCTAGATCCCCCATGAGGGGAAACATCCTCTCAGCAGCTACCCTGCCAAGATCCACAGAATCTTATATGTTTGAATAATATCACCTCTCTCTTCTAAACCCCAATGAATAGAGGCTAACCTGCTCAACCTTTTTTCATTTCTACTCCTTCATCCCAAGAATCAGCCTTCTCTAAACTGCTTCCAATGACAGTGTGTCCCTCCTTAAGTAAGGAGACCAAAACTGTACACAGTACTCTAGGTGTGATATCATGAATGCCCTATACAGTTGTATAGCAAGACTTCCCTACTTTTATACTCTATCCCCCTTGCAATAAATGCTAACATTCCATTTGCCTTCCTAATTACTTGCTGTACCTGCTTGCTAACTTTTGTGATTCATGTACGAGCCCTCTATACCGCAACATTCTGCAGTCTCTCTCCATTTAAATAATCTTCTGCTTCTCTATTCTTCCCACCAAAGTGGACAACCTCACATTTTCCCACATTATACTCCATCTGCCAAATTTTTGCCATTCACTTAACATGTCTATATCTCTTTGCAGACACTTTATGTCCTCCTCACAACTTGCTTTCCTATCTATCTTTGTATTGTCCGCAAAGTTGGCTACAATACACTTGGAGTACCTATGGCACTCCGTTAGTTACAGTTTGCCAACCTGAAAATGCCCCATTTACCTCATTATACTATTGAAATCAGGTTCCCACAGTGCTGTTGGGAGCCGGATATAAATTTAACAATTGAGGATTGGGTTTCCCAGGGTTCAGGAAACCCCGCAGCTGAAGGCAGGCTGAAGCAGCTGAATCCAGCAGCTAAGTGCTTTTTAGAGTACCGTTGATGGGTCAGGAGGAGCAGCAGTGCTCCCCCGGCCCCTCAAGCAAAATCTGCCATGATGGGTTGAGCCCCCACATTGCCTCAATCTACGTTCCCAAGTCTTCTATCCTAGGTTCTCCCTCCTGATTGACAGTCCAACATCCCCCTTCTGCCCTGTGATCTCTTCCCTCCCTCCTTCCTGGTTAGTGATCCCAACGCCCCCACCCCCACCTTTCTGCCCTGCAATCTCTCCCTTCCAATTGCCACTCCAGAACCCTCACAGCCAATAAACCCCAATCTTTCCCAGTTGCCAACGACCACGCCCAATTGACCCCTGCTGTGACCTCCTGCCTCATGCTTTGTTGCCTGGAGGCAGCGAGCCTGTCAATCTAGTATCCCTGGGGTTTTGGATTTCCCCCCGCAAAACACACTCCCCCACTCCCTCCCTGTCTCCCTGTAAATATTGAGGCCATTGGCTCCTTGTTACCAAGTTTCATAAATAGAAAGAATCCATCATATTTTACCTGCTTGAAGGCTTTCATGATCTTTCTTCTATTATACCCTTTGATGTTCACTATTCTGGCGAAATAGTATTTGCCGAATATTTCAGCGTAATGCTAGTCTCCATTTTGGTGAATTTTCACTGTATATTTTCTATGTCTCTAATATTCTTCCTATAATGGACTGCCCAGATCGACATGCAATACTCCAACTAGTGCTTATGGTGTCTTATGGTGCATGGAAATTGCAGCACAGAAACAGGCCATTCAGCCCAACTGGTCTATGCCTGCGTTTACTCTACAATTTCCTCAAAAATTTCAACTGAAACTGAGCTAGCATGAAACAACCCTTAAAAATCCTGCTCAACATCTATAATCAGCCCACATACTTCTAACAGTTCACTAACTTAATTGTAATGTCACACTTGAAATGTTTGGAAAATAATGTTTCTTGCCTCTGAGGTCTCCATCCAAAATGTTTGTGTTATTGGAGCTTTTCCAGGATCAGTCTTTAGAATAAAAGTTTATCTACCTTGTACCTTATTTTGATTGAGCCGATTAGTTTGTGCACTTTCTGCCACAGTTGAATAGAAATTTGGCACTTGAACAGATTTCAGGGAGCTGTAATTCCAAAATAAAAACAGAAAGTGTTATAATACCTCAGCACGTCTGGCAGCATCTGTGGAGAGAGAAGCAGAGTTAACATTAACTCAGTTCTGAGGAAAGATCAAAGACCTGAAACGTTAACTCTGTTTCTCTATCCACAGACGCTGCCAGACCTGCTGAGTTTTTCCAGCACTTTCTGTTTTTATTTCAGATTTCCAGCATCTGCAGTATTTTGTAATTCCATCCCTTTTGATGCCCCTTCACTCTAAGTGGGACCGTGAGAGGGCAAAACATATTGAGCAATGTGAAAGACTGTGGAAGTGCATGCATGGGCTGGCATGATGGACAGAATATTGAAAATGCAAAGTCTATATTTTGGAAAAAAGAATAGGGAAAGGAAATGGAACTTAATAGTAAAACTTTAAATACAATCTAGGAGCAGAGGGACCTTGGAGTGCAGATACCACAAGTCATAAAGCTTCAAGGGATGTGGGTGTCGCTGTCCGGGCCAGCATTTATTGTCCATCCCTAATTGCCCTTGAGAAGATGGTGGTGAGCTGCCTTCTTGAACTGCTGCAGTCCCTGTGAGGTAGGTACACCCACAGTGCTGTTAAGGAAGGGGGTTCCAGGATTTTGACCCAGCGACAGTGAAGGAACGGCGATATAGTTCCAAGCCAGGATGGTGTGTGACTTGGAGAGGAACTTGCAGGTGGTGGCGTTCCCATGCATTTGCTGCCCTTGTCCTTCTAGGTAGAGGTTGCAGGTTTGGAAGGTGCTGTCTAAGGAGCCTTGGTGCGTTGCTGCAGTGCATCTTGTAGATGGTACACACTGCTGCCACTGTGCGTCGGTGGTGGAGGGAGTGAATGTTTGTGGATGGGGTGCCAATCAAGTGGGCTGCTGTGTCCTGGATGGTGGTGAGCTTCTTGAGTGTTGTTGGAGCTGTACTCATCCAGGCAAGTGGAGAGTATTCCATCACACTCCTGACTTGTGCCTTGTAGATGGTGGACAGGCTTTGGGTGAGGAGGTGAGTTACTCGCCTCAGGATTCCTAGCCTCTGACCTCCTCTTGTAGCCACGGTATTTATATGGCTACAAAATGCCAACAAAATCCACGGTTTTCTATATAGAGCCACAGAATATAATGGCAACAAGGTAATATTAGGACACAGTTTTCGTGTTGATGATCATTTTCAATGACCTGGCTGTCCTTGTGCATGAATCACAGAACGTTAACATGTAGGCAGGCAAGTTTTAGGAAAGGAAATGGCATTATTACAAAGGGATTGGAGTAAAAAGGGCCTGATTTTAACTCTGTATAAGTGAATGGGTTCGACTGAGTTAAAATCTCACCCTAAGAGTAAAGAAATCTTACTACAATTGTATAGGGCCTTGGTGAGACCACACCTACTGTGTACAACTTTGATCTCCTTTCCTGAGGAAGGATCTATTAGCCTTTGACAGATGCAACAAAAGTTCACTTGACAGATTCCTGGGATGAGGGGATTGTCCTATGAGGGGAGATTGAGTAGACAGTGCTATATTCCCTGGAATGTAGAGGTGATCTCATTGAAACATATCAAATTTTTACGGAGCTTGACAGGGTAGATATTGATGTTTCCCCTTGGCTGGAGAATCTAGAACTAGAGGTCACAGTTGCATAATAACTGACTGAGAATGAACTGAGATAAGGAGAAATCTCTTCACTCAAAGTTGTGAACTGTTGGAATTTTCCACTTTAGAAAGCTGCGGATGCTCAGTTGTTGAATATATTCAAGACAGAGATCAATAGATTTTTGGATACTAAGGGAATCAGGGGATAGGGGGATAGTATGGAAAGGTGGAGTAGAGGTCGAAACGCAGCCATGATTTTATTGGGTAGATCAGGCTTAAAGTGCTGAATGGCCTACTCCTGCTCCCATTTCTTATATTGGTATCTTCTTATTCAGCCCAACTAGTCTGTGCTGGTGTTTCTATTCCACATGAGTCTCCTCTCTTTCCATTTAGCTCAACTCATCCTTTCAGCATATCTTTCTATTCCTTTTCTCTCATTTACCTCAACCACTTGCTGTAGTAGCGAGTTTCCCATTCCCACCACTCTCTGAGTAAAGGAATTACTCCTTATTTCCTTATTAAATTTATTATTAACTATTCTGTATTTATTGCCACAAGTGGAAACATTCCCTCCACATCTAGTCTGTGTAATGGATTCATAATTTTAAAGGCCGCTATCAGGTCTTCTCTGAGTCGCTATTCTAAAGAAAAAGCCCCAACCTGTTCAATCTTAAAGCCTTGGTGTTATCTGGTGAATCTGTGTGGTACCTCACCCCTCAAGGCCAGCCACTACTACTCCTGCAAGCCGTGCTAAGATTTTTTCCTGAGCTCACTGGCCTCACTGAAGGTTCACCTGGTGGGGAGGTCACAGTGGAGGTCCACTCAGGAGTGGGTTAAAATTGCAGGACACTCATCCGCTGCCAAAACCAGCAGCGTTAAAATCACAGATCAGTGGGAACGGAGCATAAACTTGAACCACTCCATATTAACTGCTCCCGCACTTTATTCCTGAGCTAAAATCATCCCAGCAGCAGTCGTCCTTGGATGTTATTTAATTTAATGAGACTTCGGGCTGAATTTTATTTGTAGGCTGCAGGTCCCGATGCTGGGACCGGAAGCAGGTGCGACTTCCATTGGGTCAATGAGCGGCAGCCCAAACGCAGTTAAATGGTGGCTGGCCAATTAAGAGTCAGGAAGCATGGGGGCTGTCCAATGAGAGGACAAAGGTGGCTCTGGAAGCTCAAGGTGTCATATTTAAAGAGCTGCATTCAGAACTGCCTGGTGTTCCAGAGCCCCTGCTGTTCCAAAGGTCCTGCATTCAGAACTGCCAAGGATCTGATGGGAAGCTTGCAGGCAGAATGGCTGAAGGAAGACCCTCGGTGGCTCCACGGTTCAGCGTTGCCTCCCTCCAGACTCTCCTCTAGGCTGCAAGGGAAAGGCGCGAGGTCCTCTTCCCCAGGGGTGGGAGGAGGAGACTGGCCTGCCTGACCACGCAAGCCTGGATGGAGATAACGGAGGAGGTCAGCAGCCATGGGGTCAGCCCCAGGACCTGGATCCAGTGCCGGAAAAGGGTCAATAACCTGATCCGGTCTGCCAAGGTGAGTGCTCCATACACATCCAACCCTATGGGCCTAGCTTGTGTCAGAGTGAGAGGGTGCATTTGGTGGATACAGAGTGACCACTGCATCAATGGGGAAGCATAGTTGGAGTGGTTGGAATGTCACGATGGGAAGAACCCCAATCCTTCAATGTCTATCTTTTTCATGCAAGTCAAGATGAACGACAAGAGAGAGGAGCTGAAGAGGCTGAGGGGCAGTTGGCCATCTCTGAGGAAGAGGTGGGAGCCTTATAGGGTCCACTGTCACATCATTCCCCTGCACCCTCCACCAGCGCAGATACTGTCACATTTGTCAGTAGTCGCATGCATTTATTTTCTGGCACACAACCTGCTGAGCACAGCACAGATGCGACAGAGGAGCTGATGGAGGCTGTGAGAGCCCAGGCCACAGGCAGAGGACTGTGGGAGGTCAGGCCCATGATGAGCCCCAGGCTGATGATGTGCCACTGGTGTTGGCGATAACATGGGAAATGCTGCAGCTGCAGCGAGAGGTCAAGCAACAGATGATGGAGGAGTCCATCCGGGCCTTAGGTGCTGCACCGTCTCTGACAGGTGCAGGTATTTCTTCCTCCATTGAGAGACTGGCAACTCTCATGGAGAACCAGATCCAGCAGACCAATCAGTGGCTGCCGTAGATACGTGCTGACATGCACTCCATTGCTTTGTCCATGAGCTCCATGCAGCAGTGGCAAGGAGAGATGGCGACGAGGCACCTGGAGTCTCCACCAGGTCCACGTCCCTCTGAGGTCAGCAGAGAAGTACAAGTGTGTCTTTTAAGCAGGGAGGAGCAGCTGCCTGCCACATGTTTAGTTTAGTTTAGAGATACAGCACTGAAACAGACCCTTCGGCCCACCGAGTCTGTGTCGACCATCAAGCACCCATTTTATGCTAATTCTACACTAATTCCACATTACTACCACATCCCCACCTGTCTCTACATTTCCCTACCACCTACCTATACTAGGGGCAATTTATAAAGGCCAATTAACCTACCAACCAGCAAGTCTTTGGCATGTGGGAGGAAACCGGAGCACCCGGAGGAAACCCACGCAGACACAGGGAGAACTTGCAAACTCCACACAGGCAGTCCCCAGAATTGAACCCGGGTCGCTGGAGCTGTGAGGCTGCGGTGCTAACCACTGCGCCACTGTGCCGCCATCTGGGGGTTCCCTGCCACAGAGGTTGTCCCTGCACATGTGCAGGAGGCCCTCAGTGTGCCGGGGCCCTCCAGGTCTCAGGCAGCCAGAGGATGGCTGCCAAGGTCATCCCAAGCCAGGTCAGCAGCCTGTCTGTTATATATTTGCTTCTTAACGCTGCCTACATTCTCTCAAGATTAACCCTTTGATACCCTTATAATACAGTCTCCAGCTCAGCTGACAGTGCTGGGGAAAGCGCCATGTAGGAGCATTTGGAAAAGATGTTAAAAGAGCACCTAGATGCACTTAGAGGATCATGGGTGAAGATACAGTAGAAATGGGTAGACTTGCATTGGCTGTGACGAGAAATCAAAAATGATGTTCAGTCACCACATCTCCTTTCTATTGTTGATGCCCTTTGGGATTTCACTTGAACCCTTCCTCCTAAGGGGCTGGAAGCGAAGGACCAAGCCCCGAGCGCTCAAAGCTTCAGCCTTGCCACTGTGCAACGTGCACCTGGGCACTCCAGTACAGAAGGATGGAGGCGACTATAGGGCTGCTCAAAGGTAAGGCTTTATTTTTGTGACTCCACAAGGTCATAAGACTCACAGGAAATATGAATGCTTAAGTGCATCTGGTGCCTTCCTTGCGCGTATCTCTTGGCACCTTTCCTGCTGTCCCTGGGGCCTTTCATCTGACACTGCCTGGGCAGCATCCTACTCTGCATTCTCATCGGAGGAGGCATCTCACTCCACGATATTCTCATTGGTCAATGTCTCCCTCTCTATAGTGCCAGGTTGTATAGTGCACTGCAAACTGCCAATATACGCAAGAACCTTGCTGGGGCATACTGAAGGGCTCCATCGGATCAGTCTAGGCACCTGAATCTCATCTTGAGTAGACCAATGGCCTGCTTGACGGTTGCTCGGGTTGACCCATGGCAGGTGTTGTACATCTTCTCTGCATCTGTGCGTGGATTCCTCACAGGCGTCAGTAACCATGTCTTCAGTGGGTAGCCCTTGTCTCCAAGCAGCCATCCCCGAAGGCATGCGGGTCACGGAAACGCTCTGCCACCTGGGACTGCCTTAGTATGTAGGCGTTGGTATTGCTTCCTGGGAATCGTGCACACACCTGTAACATCCATTTGTGGTGGTCGCAGGTTGTACATTGAGGGAGTGGAAGCCCTCTGGTAGATAAAGGCAGCAGCCTGGTCCATGGGAGCCTTGATTGCCACATGCGTGCAATTGATGAACTCCTGCACCTGGGGAAATCCAGCGATGGCCCCGAATCCTACAGCCCTTTCAGCTTGAGAGTTGGGATCAGTGCAGAAGTGTATATAGTCGTCGGTCCTCCTGAACATGGCAGTGGTGACCTCCTTAATGCAGCAGTGCACCTCAGACTGGGAGATTCCGCACATATCTCCAGTGGATCTCTGAAATGATCCAGTGGTGTCAAAGTTCAGCGCCATGATGACCTTCAGCGCCACTGACATCAGGTGCCCACCAAGTCCCAACTCATCCTGCACCATGGCACATAGATCAATGACAGCCTCCCAGAAGAGGCGCTATCTGTGGAGACACTGCCGCTCAGACATTTGCAAGTAGCTGAATCTTGGCCAGTAGACCCTCCCTGAAGGGTAGCTTCTTCTGCGTGCATACCCCTCTGCATCCTTTTCTAGCTTCCCATGCCTGAGCATGGTCCTCCTGTGTGCTCCAGGACAGCAGTGGTGCCCCTGCTGGTTCATTCTCCTTCCTCCCTCTCTGATGCTTCTCCTTCTCCAAGGGGGCCTCAAAGCCAGGGTGATTGAGGCCCATGAGAGGTTGCCTCTCATTGAGCGCAAGGCCTTCAGGCCAAACATACCTTCCCCTCTCCCCTTATTTGTGACCTTCAATGAGGTGGCACTGCCCCAATGATGCCCTTGGCTCCCCCGTAGTGCTGGCACCATGGCCCCACTCCTTACAGTGTTTCCCGATGTTCCCCTCCACCCTTCCTGCCAAGCAACGTTGCCTAACGCGATGGCTTCCGCCTCTTTGTCACCTCTTTTCACTAGGTGAGGCCTTGAAGCCCCATGGTTCCTGTGTGCCTGCAGAAAAATTTAAAACACTGAATAAAATTGCAGTGTATTGGGATGTTAAGTACTTTAATCGGCTTCCCATCTCATGAATGTGCGACGTCTGTCCTCCATGTCGGCTGCCGACAGGAAAATCTGGAAGGGATGTAAATTCTCACGTCTTCTGTCCCTATTTTATGCGCCCCCCCTCCCCCCCACAATTCCCATCATAAATGGCCCCTCAAAATACAGCCCTTTCTTACTTCAAGGTTGTTTTGGCCACAAATATAAGAGACAAATTCAAGCTCACTGAGGTTACAGTACTTTCTTTCTGAGTCACACATGGTAACACATTTATATTTATTTACATGTGCATGGTTTAGGCATTTCCACAGTATTTGTGTTTGACAGGGAGTTTAATGTCGGTTTCATTTATTTACTGAAATGATGAACAAATAGGAAACTGCTTTATTTGGTGATCTTGTTGACTTTGTGAGGACTGTGGAAATTATTTTGCTTGCTTCATGGAAATAATTGGCCGTAAGCCATTTTCCATAAAAGAAGTTTAGTCGATGCCTTTTTAGCAGATTTGTGTGTAGTGTGGAAAAGTACAGGATGGAATGCTGCAGGAGTGTAACCCCTTCTCTAAAAGCAAACAAAGCAATCACAATTAGAAAGGCCAGGTTCTGCTGCATTAGGGTTTTTTCTAATTATTCTGATGTGAATGCAAGACTTTAGTGTTTGTTAATGACAATATAATACGTGTTAAATTTATAATGAATGATGATGTCACCTGAGTTTTTGCTCTCTCTCCCACCAGTCATGCAATGAATCTGATTCCTGCTTTGCAAAGTCAATGATTTCACTGTCAATATTACATCAGCCATTAAAATATGAAAGCTCATGGCATCAACCCTAAATTTAAATATTAGGTTTTGCCAAAGAATTTTGAAATTGACCACACAAAGTACAAGAACCTGAAAGGCAAGCTGAAATTCTTCACCTACATTTTTTGGATTTGTTTTAGCAATATGGATACCACTCACAAAGTCGCATTCCTTGCCCTTTCCTAATAGAGTCATAGAGAAATACAGCACCGAAACAGGCCCTTCAGCCCACCGAGTCTGCGCTGACCATCAACCACCTATTTATACTAATCATACATTAATCCCATTTTTCCCTCTCACATCCCCACCTTCCCTCAATTCTCCTACCACCTGCCTTGAGAAGGTGCTGGTTGGCTTTCTCCTCCAATGCCTGCAGTCCTGGTAGGAATGGCCTTCTCACAATGGTGTTACAATACCAGAATTTTTATCAAGTGGCGATGAAGGAACATTAATTCTCATAATATTGCTAATCTTTTCTTTCTTGATGTGATAGGCCATCGGACTGGGAAGTGCTATTGAAGTTATCTTGGTGTTTCACTGTAGTACATTCTGTACCCGACACATGCAGCATCTACTATTGTTTAGGAATTGTATAGAGTCCAGTGGAAACAACAAAGTTGGCTGCTCTGTCCTGGATTGTGCTGAGCTTTTTTGAGTGTTGCCCAACGCATCCATCACACTCCTGAATTGAGTCTTGTAGATGATGGAGAGGCCCTGAGCAGCGAGGAGTTAAGTCACTTTTTGCCTTTCTTGTGTGATCACAATGTTGAAATGGCTGGTCCAATTAAGCATCTAGGCAATGGTGACACCCACCCCCTCCACCCACCCTCCCCCATCCCCAAGATGCTGTTGGTGGGGGACTTGGCAATTGCAGTGCCAATGAAGATTGGAGGAAGGTCTTTGTTTTAATTAGGAGTAATCCAGCCAACTTTAATGGCAATCAGGGGTTGATACTCCAAACCTGTACAAAAGGAGTGCTGCACTGTCGATGTTCAAGAGGAAAACACATGGGTGGAAGAGATTGTGGATGTGGGGCTGCGAGACATGTGGGTATAGAAAGAGAAAAATCACAGGGAGAAATAAAGAGAAATATTTCCGATATGGGTGAGATGGTGAAAAGCAGAGAGAAGAGGCTAACAGATAATATATGGGCCCAAGAGATTAAAGAAAGAGATGGGGAGACTGTTCAGGGAAAAGAAAGGAAGAAATGAGAAAGAAAGCATGCAACTTGGAAAGAATCATGCAGACAGATTGGGCTAGTAGTTTGGTTGCACCCATCTTTGGGCACACAGAGTTGCTAGATGTGATTGGGTGGGGGGATGAGCAGCCTGTATTCTTCTAATGCGAGGTCGGGAGGAGAACTCCTACTCCTCACGGCTCCACATTCAGATAAGTGTGTGGGCCTTCCTGCCAGTTAACGCCATATTGTGTTAAGCAAGTTCCGCATGTGACGAGTGAAGTGTTCGAAAATCTACAATGGGTCTAACAAGAAACATAGGACATGAATGTACATACATTATTCTTGACTTTGAATGTTGCCAACATGTGCTTCTGTCACTGGTGCAACCTCAGCTACCAATATGGTAGTGAATGTACTTCCTGTCAGGTATGTGCACATGCTCCTTGCCTGTCATATTGGGGGTTCAGGAGGCTGATTATGCGTCCAAAAGATGGGTGGTGCACAGCCAGAATTATACACCATCACGATGAAGTGAATTTGATTGAGGGTAAATCCTAGTTGGTGCAGGATGGAAACTCTTCTTCTGTCATCATACAAATGTCTGACCCATTGCTTTTTGTCTCTTTTTGTGAGAAGTATAAATGAACTATCCATAGGAACATAGGAAGATAGAAACAGGAGTAGGCTATTCAGCCCCTTGAGCCTGTCCCACCATTCAATGAGATCATGGCTGATCTGTGGCCTTACTCCAAATACCTGCCTTTGGCCCATATCCCTTAATATCTTTGCTTAACAAAAGTCTATCTCAGATTTAAAATGAACAACTGTTCTAGCTTCAACTGCTGTTTGTGGGAGAGAGTTCCAAACCTCTACCACCCTTTGCATGAAGAAGTGCTTCCTAACATCTCTCCTGAATAGTCTGGTCCTAATTTTTAGACTCTGCCCCCTAGTTTTAGAATCTCTAACCAGTGGAAATAGTTTACCTTTATCCAGCCTGTCTTTTCCTGTTAATATCTCGAAGACTTTGATCAGATCACCCCTTAACCTTCTAAATTCTAGCGTAAACAGGCCTAATTTGTGTAATCTCTCCTCGTAACTTAACCCCTGTAGTCCAGGTATCATTCTTGTAAACCTACGTTGCACTCCCTCCAAGGCCAATATATCCTTCCTAAGGTGTGGAGCCCAGAACTGCTCACAGTACTCCAAGTGGGGTCTAACCAGGGTTTTGTACAGCTGCAGCATAACCTCTGTGTCTTTACACTCCAATCCTCTAGATATAAAGGCTAGCATTTCATTAGCCTTTTTGATTATTTTCTGCACTTGCTCGTGGCATTTTAAAGATCTATGCACCTGAACCCCCAAGTCTCTTTGGAGTTCCATGGTAGTTAACCTCTTCCCAATTAGATCCTTTTTGGGTCCAAAATGGATAATCTCACACTTGCCCACATTGAAATCCATCTGCCACAGTTTTGCCCACTCACCTAGTCTGTCATAAATGATTTGGAGGAAAGTATAGGTGGTCTGATTAGCAAGTTTGCAGACGACACTAAGATTGGTGGAGTAGCAGATAGTGAAGGGGACTGTCAGAGAATACAGCAGAATATAGATAGATTGGAGAGTTGGACAGAGAAATGGCAGATGGAGTTCAATCAGGGCAAATGCGAGGTGATGCATTTTAGAAGATCCAATTCAAGAGTGAACTATACAGTAAATGGAAAAGTCCTGGGGAGAATTGATGTCCAGAGAGATTTGGGTGTTCAGGTCCATTGTTCCCTGAAGGTGGCAACGCAGGTCAATAGAGTGGTCAAGAAGGCATACGGCATGCTTTCCTTCATCAGACGGGGTATTGAGTACAAGAGTTGGCAGGTCATGTTACAGTTGTATAAGACTTTGGTTCGGCCACATTTGGAATACTGCGTGCAGTTCTGGTCGCCACATTACCAAAAGGATGTAGATGCTTTGGAGAGGGTGCAGAGGAGGTTCACCAGGATGTTGCCAGGTATGGAGGGCGCTAGCTATGAAGAGAGATTGAATAGATTAGGATTATTTTCATTAGAAAGACAGAGGTTGAGAGGGGACCTGATTGAGGTGTACAAAATCATGAGAGGTATAGACAGGGTGGATAGCAAGAAGCTTTTTCCCAGAGTGGGGGATTCAATTACTAGGGGTCACGAGTTCAAAGTGAGAGGGGAAATGTTTAGGGGGGACATGCGTGGAAAGTTCTTTACGCAGAGGGTGGTGGGTGCCTGGAACGCGTTGCCAGCGGAGGTGGTAGACACGGGCACGATAGCTTCTTTTAAGATGTATCTAGACAGATACATGAATGGGCAGGAAGCAAAGAGATACAGACCCTTAGAAAATAGGCGACATGTTTAGATAGAGGATCTGGATCGGCGCAGGCTTGGAGGGCCGAAGGGCCTGTTCCTGTGGTGTAATTTTCTTTGTTCTTTGATCTTTGTTCTTTGTCAATATCTCTTTGCAATTTTATGCTATCATCTAGACTGTCTACAATGCTGCCTAACTTTGTATCATCAGCAAATTTGAATATATGACTTACTATGCCATCATCCAAGTCATTAGTGAATAATGTGAATAATTGAGGCCCCAACACAGATTCCTGCGGGATACCACCAGTCACATCCTGCCAATTGGAGTATTTACCCATTATCCCCACTCTCTGTCACCTACCACTCAACCAATTTCCTAACCATGTCAATAATTTGCCCTCAACTCCATGGGCTTCTACCTTAGTTAACAGTCTCTTATGTGGGACTTTATCAAATGCATTCTGGAAGTCCATATAAATAACATCCATAGATATTCCCCTGTCCACTACCTTAGTCACCTCTTCAAAAAATTCAATGAGATTTGTCAGGTATGACATTCCCGTCATGAATCCATGCTGGCTGTCCCTGATTAACTGAAATTTTTCTAGGTGTTCAGTCACCCCATCCTTGATTATAGACTCCAGCAACTTGCCCACCACAGATGTCAGGCTAACTGGTCTGTGATTTCCTTGGTTCCCCCTTTCACCCTTCTTAAAAAGTGGAGTGACATGTGCAACATTCCAATCAAGAGGGACCACTCCTGAATCTAGGGAACTCTGAAAGACTATAGTTAGGGCATCTACAATGTGTTCCCCTACTTCCTTTAACACCCTTGAATGGAAACCGTCAGGTCCTGGGGATTTCTCACTCTTTAGTTCCATTAATTTCCTTGTTACTGATGTTTTACTTACGTTAATTGTATTAAGTCCCTGTCCCCTATCGGCTATTAATTTTTTTGGGACTTCCGGAAAGTTATCCTCCTTTTTAACTGTAAATACTGAGGCAAAGTAATTGTTCAACATGTCTGCCATTTCCCCATTATCAATGACAATATCTCCATTTTCAGCTTTTAGTGGGCCTGCATTGCTCTTGACCACCCACTTTCCCTTTATGTAACTATAAAATTTCTTCTTATTGATTTTGATGTCCCTTGCAAGTTTCCTTTCATAAGTGGGTGGGTTAGTAAATTTGCGGATGACACTAAGGTCAGTGGAGTTGTGGATAGTGCCGAAGGATGTTGTAGGGTACAGAGGGACATAGATAGGCTGCAGAGCTGGACTGAGAGATGGCAAATGGAGTTTAATGCGGAAAAGTGTGAGGTGATTCACTTTGGAAGGAGTAACAGGAATGCAGAGTACTGGGCTAATGGGAAGATTCTTGGTAGTGTAGATGAACAGAGAGATCTTGGTGTCCAGGTACATAAATCCCTGAAAGTTGCTACCCAGGTTAATAGGGCTGTTAAGAAGGCATATGGTGTGTTAGCTTTTATTAGTAGGGGGATCGAGTTTCAGAGCCACGAGGTCATGCTGCAGCTGTACAAAACTCTGGTGAGACCGCACCTGGAGTATTGCGTGCAGTTCTGGTCACCGCATTATAGGAAGGATGTAGAAGCTTTGGAAAGGGTGCAGAGGAGATTTACTAGAATGTTGCCTGGGCTGGCGGGCAGCCATAAAGACAGGGCTAAATTGTGGCGAGTCGAAGAGACTTAGTAGTTGGCAGGAAAAAAGACAGAGGCGCAAGGGGAGAGCCAACTGTGCAACAGCCCCAACAAACAAATTTCTCTGCAGCACCTGTGGAAGAGCCTGTCACTCCAGAATTGGCCTTTATAGCCACTCCAGGCGCTGCTTCACAAACCACTGACCACCTCCAGGCGCGTATCCATTGTCTCTCGAGATAAGGAGGCCCAAAGAAGAAATGGAGGGAAGGTCTTATGAGGAAAGGCTGAGGGACTTGAGCTTGTTTTCGTTGGAGAGAAGGAGGAGGAGAGGTGACTTAATAGAGATATATAAGATAATCAGAGGGTTAGATAGGGTGGATAGTGAGAGTCTTTTTCCTCAGATGATGATGGCAAACACGAGGGGACATAGCTTTAAGTTGAGGGGTGATAGATATAGGACAGATGTTAGAGGTAGTTTCTTTACTCAGAGAGTAGTAGGGGCGTGGAACGCCCTGCCTGCAACAGTAGTAGACTCGCCAACTTTAAGGGCATTTAAGTGGTCATTGGATAGATATATGGATGAAAATGGAATAGTGTAGGTCAGATGGTTTCACAGGTCGGCGCAACATCGAGGGCCGAAGGGCCTGTACTGCGCTGTAATGTTCTAAATTCTAAATATCTCTTTTAGTAGCTCTTATAAGCTGCTTTGTGACTCTTTGCTGGTCTTTGTATCGATCCCATTCGGCTGGATCTGTGCTGCGTTTTACATTTTTGTAAGCCCTTTCTTTTAGTTTTATGCTATCCCTAATCTCTTTCGTTGTCCATGGCTGTTTTTTTCTGTGAAGTGGAGCTTTTTCCTCTCAGGGGTATATACTTGCTCTGTATTTCGTTAAATGTTTCTTTAAATATTCTCCACTGTTCTTCAGTCGTTTGACCCAGTAACAGATCTACCCAGTTTACCGTGGACAGTCTCTGTCTCATCCCAGTAAAGTCAGCCTTAACCAAGTCTAAAATTCTAGTAGCTGATTCGTGCTTTTCACTTTCAAACGCTACCTTAAATTCGATCATGTTGTGATTACTATTTGATAAATGTATCCACACATGCTTCAAATTGTATCTGATATAGGTGGACTCCTTAATGGCTTTGACCCACTTAATTGTTAAACATCTGATTAAATTTGATTATATCTTCCATGTTATTTATCAAAAGCTAATGCAGCCTAAAATGTGTAAGACTTCACTGCTTTTCCTTTCTCCTTAATGCAGCAGTTTCTTTTTCTTTGGCTCACCATGGATGTTAGGGTTGGAGTACTTTCGCCTGTGAGCCAGAAGGTTGTGGGTTTCAGTCCCACTCCAAAGACTTAAGCACATAATCTACGCTGACACTTGAGTGCTGGACTGAGGGAGTGCTGCATTGAATTTTAGATGAGACCCTGAAACCTTGTCATTACCCTTTGGCTGTACACGAACCCATGGGATTATTCCAAAGAAGAGCAGGAGAGTTCTTCCTGGTACCCTGGCCAGTATTTATCCTTCAACCACCATCACTAAAACAGATCATCTGCTTATTATCGCTGCTGTTTGTGGGACCTTGCAAATTGACTGCCACATTTCCTACATTATAACAGTAACTATGGTTCAAAAGCTTTTAATTGTCTGTAAAAGGCTTTGGGATGTCTTGAGGTTTTTAAAGGAAGGAAATGAGAACATTGTAGCTGCCCTAAACTATTACCTTCCAATGTTCTCTTGAACCATTCCTTTAGATTGGAAAATTGCACATCACTCTGCTATTTAAGAAAGGTGAGAGAGGGAAAACAGAGAATTATAGACCAGCAAGCCTAGTATCTGTTGTCAGGAAATTACTAGAGTCCATAATTAAGGTGAGATTGACTGAACACTTTGAACATTTTGAAAAGAGAGCCAGCATGGTGTGGTCATGCCTCATGAACCTGACTGAAATTTTTGAAGGGATGACTAAAATAGTGGATGAGGTAATATCTATGGATGTTATTTATATGGACTTCCAGAAGCCCCAGGACATTGCTGCAGGAGTTCCTCAGGGTAGTGTCCCAAGCCCAACCACCTTCAGCTGCTTCATCATCGACCGTCCCTCCATCATAAGCTCAGAGGTGGGAATGTTCGCTGATGATTGCACAGTATCAGCACCATTCGCAACTCCTCAGATATTGAAGTAGTCTGTGTCCACATGCAGCAAGAACTGGACAACATTCAGGCTTGGGCTGATAAGTGGCAATTAACATTTGTGCCACACAAGTTCCAGGCAATGACCATCTCCAAGGGACAATCTAACCATCTTCCCTTTACATTCATTACAACATATCGTCGCTGAACCCCTCACCATCAACATTCTGGAGGCTACCATTGACCAGACACTTAACTGGACCAGCCATAATAATACTGTGGCTACAAGAGCAGGCCAAATACTGGGAATTTTGTGGTGAGTAACTCACTTTCTGACTCCCCAAAGCTTGTCCACCATCTACAAGGCAGAAGTCAGGAGTGTATTGCAATACTTCCCACTTGCCTGGATGAGTGCAGCTCCAACAACATTCAAGAAGCTCGACACCATCCAGGACAAAGCAGCCCACTTGATTGGCAGCCCAGCCACCACTGTAAGCATTCACTCCCTCCATCACCAGTGCACAGTGGCAGCAGTGTGTACTATCTACAAGATGCACTGCAGCAACTCGCCAAGGCTCCATCGACAGCACCTTCCAAACCCATGAATTCTACCACCACAAAGGTTGCAAGAGCATGGGAACACCACCAACTGCAAGCTCCCCTCCAAGTCACACACCATCCTGCCTTGGAACTATATTGCCATTCCTTCACTGTCGCTGGGTCAAAATCCTGGAACTCACTTCCTGCACCACATGGACTGCAGCGGTTCAAGAAGGCAGCTCACCACCACATTCTCAAGGGCCTTTAGGGATTGGCAAGAAATGCTGGCCTAGCCAGCAACGCACACATCCCATGAACGAATAAAAAAAATTGATAAAGTCCCTCAAAGGAGATGGTTGGCTAAAGTTGAAGCCCATGAAGGCAAATTATTGACCTAGATAAGAAATTGGCTGAGTGGCAGGAGACAGAGAGTAGGGATAATGGGCAAGTATGCCAATTGGCAGGATGTGACTAGTGATGGCCCACAGGATTGGCGCTTCATATATTATTCAGCATATTTATTAACGTCTTGGATGATGGAATAGAAATCCACATATCCAAATTTGCTAATGACACAAAGATGAAAGCATAATGTTACCATCAGGTGAGAAGGGGTCTAGGGGTTCCCTCTCAGCCTTTGCCTGGTTTAACCATAACAGGGTTTAATTTTAGAAACACTGTTTTTAGCTCCCCCTCAGTGAATCTTTGTTCACTGCTTTCCAATTGTAAGGCAAATAAATCAGACAGGTTTCCTTAGATTTAAACAAAAAAGGTGGAAGTTTATTAATCTTAAACTCTAATCCAATTAATGACTACGAATATGCGACACAACCACGTGAGCATACATACGCACTAAACACATAAACAGATAGAGACAGAAAATGTAGAAAAGAATAAAGGGGAACATTTTGAGGCAATATCAGGATTATAACTACAGTCCTTTGAGTTTGATGTGGAGTCTTTGGTTGCCGGTAAGTCCTGCAATTCTTTGGGGCCCAATGCACGCTTCAACTTGTTTCGATGTCAGAGTCTTTTCTCTCTTGAGGTTTGCGTGTCTTCCGTGGGTCTGGTGGCTTGGGAGAAAGTGAGAGAGAGAGACAGCCAGGAGAGAGGCTTGCTTGTTCCAGCTTCAGTTGCATACTCAAGTCTCAATTCAAACTGTCCTGTGTCTCTTTCAAAAGCCTGGATCAATCATGTGACCAGCTGGTTTAACCAGTCCTGTCTTTGTGGATTGTATCATTTTAGCAGTCCCTGGAATGCGCTTCCTTACACCTTCAATGTCTGGTGATCAAGATCCATTGGGTTAATTGGATCAAGGAGTAGTTCTTTGTCTCCACAAGCACCGTCTCTTAGTATGCAAATGTCCTCCAGGCAAAGGTCTGGTGATATTTTTAACAGGTCATTTCTTCACACCAGCAACAGTTTAAAATCAATGTTCATATGACGAAATGAATATGCCTCATTCTTGGCAGGTGGGGGTCTGCATGACAATAAAATTACAAATAGATATTGATAAATTAAGTGAAGGGTAAAGCTGTGCAAATGGATTTCAATATCAGCAAATGTCCCCTTTGGACCTAAAAAGGACAGAACAGGGTACTTTCTAAATGGTGAAAAGCTATAAACAGTGGGGGCTTAGAGATTTGGGGGTCCAGGTACATAGATAATTAAAATGTCATGAACGGGTACAGAAAATAGTCTAAAAGGCTAATGGAATACTGGCCTTTATAGCTAGAGGGCTATAATATTGACCATGAAGGAATCCGGACATAATGAGGGGTTATGTGGTTAAAAGAATTATTTTCTTATGAATGATAAATTAAAAAATTTTAAAAATTTTAAAAATCTTCCTAACAGGTTCAAAATGTTCATCTCTATGGTATTGGTTGGACATGCCTCTGTGTTGAAGGGCTTGCCTTATCTTGGAACTATAAAGACAGCTTCTGATAAGAGGGATTCACTGCTAAAAGTCAAAAACCTCATCAAATGGTAAAACATTGATAACATAGCTTTACAAAGGCAACCACAGTGTAATAGTTAATAAGATGGTTTTATGCTGACAAGCCCTAAACCACACCCAACCTAATTTTTGACAAAACTGACCAAACCCAAAAACTGAATTATAACCTTGAAACACAGTTAGATGAAGAATGAAAATTGACCATCATGAGAAGCTCGCGGCTTCCGATTAGCCTAGTTTTCTTAGGAATCAAAGAAGGTGGATTTTATCTAGAAATTAACAGTTATGCAGCCTTATTTGGGAAATAAAGGGGGATGAACTTACTTGCAGAAGAGGTAACACCTCCATACATAAGAAATTGGTTATGCAACTTGGAAACAGTATAAATGTTGGAAGCATACATTGGATTTTTAGATTCGTTGGACACACTCTGCTATCTCTCACGGTAAAGGTGAGAGATATTGGGGTGAGACAATGATAATTCCCCCCTGTACTGGGACAGAGTTATCTCGCTAAACTCTGTAGTCTTCTACTCAGGGATTTAAGGTGTTACTTTAATAAAATATTACTTTAATAATTGATGGATGTCTTACTTAAATATTTTACTGTAACAATATTTAGATGTAAAAATTGGATTGTCTACTAGAAACAAGATTGTACTTTCTTTCTTTTCCTAGATCGATTAACGTTGTGATTGACTGTCTCACCATGTTTGGTTCTTCATTAAACTTGTGTATAATTTGGAAATTATATTGTCTCACATAGTCTTCTGTATCACTAACCATGAACCCATCTCCGTGCACTCTTTGGTGGGGAGGAACATTATTGAGGTGAAATTCCCAGACCCTTACAGTATCCACGTTATTAGAAACTGGCTGAAGCTTGTTAAAAAGTGCTATCTGGAAGATGGTAATATTCTCAGCTGGTTCCTTTTCTTTGGGGAGAGTTAGATTCCAGTACAGCTACAACACTGGCACCTATACGACAATGTGGAAAATTTCCCAGGTATGTCCTGTGCACAAAAAACAGGACAAGTCCAACTTGGCCAATTACCACCCCATCAGTTTACTCATGATCATCAACGAGGTGATGGAAGGTGTCGTCGACAGTGCTATCAAGTGGCACTCCGCAATAACCTGCTCACAGACCCTCAGTTTGGGTTCCACCAGGGCCACTCAACTTCTGACCTCATTATGGCCTTGGTCCAAACAAGGACAAAAATGCTGAACTCCAGAGCTGAGGTGAGGTGATTGCTCTTGACATCAAAGCAGATCTGGCCGAGTGTAGCATTAAGGAGCCCTAGCAAAACTGGAGTCAATGGGAATCAGTTGGAAAAATCCCCACTGGTTGGAGTCATATCTAGCACAAAGGAAGATGGTTGTGGATGTTGGAAGTCAATCATATCAGTCCCAGGACATCACTGCAGGAGTTCATCAGGGTAGTGTCCTAGGCCCAACCATCTTCAGCTACTTCATCAATGACCTTCCCTCCATCACAAGATCAGAAATGGGGATGTTTACTGATGATTGCACAATGCTCAGCACCATTCATAACTCCTCAGATACTGAAACAGCCCATGTAGAAATGCAGCAAGACCTGGACAACATCCAGGCTTCAGCTAATAAGTGGCAAGTAACATTCATACTACACAAGTGCCAGACAATGACCATCTCCAACGAGAGAATCCAACCATCTACCCTTGACATTCAATGGCATTAAAAATGTGAGGTTATCCACTTTGGTAGGAGGAATAGATGTGCAGAGTATTTCTTAAATGGTAAGAGATTAGAAAGTGTAGATGTACAAAGGGACCTGGGTGTTCTTGTCAATAAGTCACTGAAAGCTGACATGCAGATCCAGCAAGGAATTAGGAAGGCTAATGTTAACCTGCTCAAGAGGATTTGAGTATAGGAGTAGCGACGTCTTGCTTCAATTGTATAGAACCTCAAAGGGCCGAGTGGCCTACTCCTGCTCCTAATTCGTCAGTTCGCATGTCTGTGTTTCTGAGGAGAAATTTCTTTACTCAGAGGGTTGTGAATCTTAGGAATTCTCTACCCCAGAGGACTGTGGAAGCTCAGTCATTCAATACGTTTAAAGCAGAGATTGATAGATTTCTAAATACCAATGACATAAAGGGATATGGGGTTAGTGTGGAAAAAAGGCATTGAAGTGGATGATCAGCCATGATCGTTTTGAATGGCGGAGCAGGCTCGATGGGCTAAATGGCCTACTCCTGCTCCTACGTTCCTATGTTCCTATTACGATCGCTGAATCCCCCACGTTCAACATCCTGGGGGTCACCATTGACCAGAAGCTGAACTGGAACAACCACATAAATACTGTGGCTACAAGAGCAGGTCAGTTGCTGGGAATTCTGCAGCAAATAACACACCTCCTGACTCCTCGGAGCCTGTCCACTATCTACAAGGCACAAGCCCATTCAGGACAAAGCAGCCCGCTTGATTGGCACTCCATCCACCACCTTCAACATTCACTCCCTCCACCACCAATGCACACTGACAGCAGTGTGTACCATCTACAAGATGCACTTCAGCAACTCATCAAGGCTTCTTCGACAGCACCTGGGTCAAAATCCTGGAACTCTCTTCCTAACAGCACTGTGAGTGTACCTTCCCCACATGGACTGCAGCAGTTCAAGAAGGTGGCTCACCACCACCTTCTGAAGGGTAATTAGGGATGGGCAATAAATGCTGGCATAGCCAGCGATGCCCACATCCCATGAATGAATTAAAAAACCTTCCAAACCCACGACCTCTACCACCTAGAAAGACAAGGGCATCAGATGCATGGGAACACCACCATCTGCAAATTCATCTCCAAACCACACACCATACTGACTTGGAACTATATCGCCGTTCCTTCACTGTCGCTGGGTCAAAATCCTGGAACTCCCTTCCTAACAACGCTGTGGATGTATCTACAAAGCATGGACTACAGCGGCTCATGAAGGCAGCTCACCACCACTTTCGCAAGGGCAATGAAACCGGACGGACCACCCGGCATCGACCTAGGCACTGGAAACGACACCGGCAAACCCAGCCCTGTCGATCGCCGTTCCTTCACTGTCACTGGGTCAAAATCCTGGAACTCCCTTCCTAACACTACTGTGGGTGTACCTACTTCCCATAGACTGCAGCAGTTCAAGAAGGCAGCTCGCCACCACCTTCTCAAGGGCAATTAGGGATGGGCAACAAATGCTGGCATAGCCAGTGACGCCCACATCCCATGAATGAATAAAAAACAAAATTAGGGATGGGCAATAAATTCTGGTCTAGCCAGTGACACCCACATCCCGTGAAAAAATACTTAAAAAAATTCAGACCCATTCAGCGTCTTTAGGATCTGCCTTTCTCAACCTTAAGTGACAGTGATCATCTGAGAAGTATGCCTGATGCGGGATAGCTCCAAAAAGGGGCTAGGATTATAATCCACCACAGACCTTGGAGGGAGTGCCGCATAGGTTTATCAGAATGATACCTAGATTCGAAGGGTTAAATCACAAGGAGAGAATACAGAAACTAAGGTTGAATCCCCTGGAATTTAGAAGGTTAAGGTGTGATTTGATTGAAGTTTTCAAGATATTAACAGATGGGGTAGATAGAGAGAAAGTATTTCTGCTGGTTGGGGAATGAAGGATAGGGGCATAGTCTAAAAATTAGAGCTAGACATTTCAGAAATGAAATTAGGAAACATTTCTACAAAAAGTTTGGTAGCAGTTTGGAACTTTTTTCCGCAAACAGCAATTGAATCTACATCAATTGGTAATTTTAAATCTGAGATTGATAGATTTTTTTATCCAAAAGTAATAAGGGATTATGGGACAAAGACTGGTTTATTGAGTGAAATCGAAGATCATTCATGGTCTCATTGAGTGGCGGAACTGATCTGAGGGGCTAAATGGCCTATTCCTGTTCCTATGTTTTTATGAAAGGTACTATATAAATGAAAATCATTCTTTAAAGCCCAATAATGAACATTAACCCCAGCATCACTAAAGAACCTTAATACACTAGTATGACATACTCATTGTGATAATCTTTCTGAATGGCAGTGCCATTGTAAGGGTTGAAGTTGTATGAGCCACTTTTAGTGCACTACTTAATTTTATGCTTTAAATTTCAGTCAATGCTGCATTAACAAAGTTGTTAAACTGTTCTATAATATTTTAAATTTAGTAGCTAAATAGCATTGTTAAAATTGTTCACACAGGTTTTCAGATCTTTGGTACCATTAATGCATAGCTATGAGCTCTTTGTGCAAGTGGAATTGATTCCACTCAAGCCTATAGAAAAAGGTGGAAGAGTTACTTTAACAATATGAACTGTGCGCGGGCTGTTTGGATGGGCAGCAAGAGTTTTCGAACATCGTTCTGTACAAATCACATGGAAAGATCAGGGTGTGACCTAAAAAGGAAGAGAACACAAACAATGAATAGTAACAATGTAGGTTGTCAACCTTCAAATAACAGACTTTATTTTGAAATGCTTGAAAATATTGAACTTTCTGATCTCCTTTGTCAATACACAGCTGAGCAAATTCCATTTTCTCTTTAGAAAACAATGCTGCATTCAAAAGGTACAGATATACTGCTATCAATAATTGAGGCAACGCGTATTCATCTGTGACTCCCATTCAAGAAGCTTTTATGTGGTGAGTATTTCTGTTTAACAAGAGCACAAAAGTTTTCCGTTTGTATGCTAATGTCAGTTCATAGTCTCATTTCTGCATCAGTTCTTCTGTGTAATTGTTCAGAGGAATGGGTTGCCCTACCATTTGCTGAGGCAGCTACTGCATTGTATTTTATAACAGCCGTCCACAATGTGAGTTCTGCCAATGGCATAGTGAGTTTATAAATTGAATAGCACTGACTAAGAAGGTTCCAGCTTCAATTGTCTGTTGATGCTGAGTTAATTTGTGGGCAGTTTGCCCTGATTTTTGATATATGCACCATTGAGTGAAGCCCAATGTAAAAAGAACAAATAAATGGAATGAAAATTGAATGGATTCTACAACAGGAAGAAGTACCACATGGGCAGCGAAAATACAAATTTACTCCAATGTGTCACCATGTTTCATTTTCAGAAAAAGATGTTGAATTTCAAGGCTAACTAATTACCTGTTCAGTGTTTTGTTAATAGTTAGAAAGGGTAAATGCTATATGCTTGTATCTGCTAACCCTATGAGAAAGAGAGAGGTAAACAGACAAAATTTTTTCTTTATTCTAAATTGATTTTGCTAAAAATATATGTGAATTGAATTTTGAAAGCAGATAAAGCATCTTAAGGGAACAGATAGAAAAAGAGAATAGGAGGGGAGGGAAGAAAGTGATGGGACTTCTGACCGTTCGCCAACCACACTTGGAGGGACTGAGTGGACTTTAGATGAATTGAGTGACAGCAGAACGTGTTGGATGGAAGGATGCAAGAGGTTGAGTGGGTAGTTCAAAGAAGAAAAGGTAGGGATAACAATGAGATTGTTGAGGTGGTAGGAATGGAAAAGGGTTGTGGTAGGGTAGGGGATGTGATGGGAGCAAGAAGGTGGGGGGGGAACGCATGAGTAATTGGAGAAGGGGCGGGTATGGCACCACTAAGGGCCACATTTTCACTGCAAGCACACCAAATATGGCCTGCAGCTTTTGGTGCCTCTGTTCTCCAACCAGGCGACACTATACTACCCACCAGCTCCCACCTGAAAAGAAAAAAGAAAAGAAAATGAGAGAAAAACAGAGAGAAAAGAGAAAGAGAGGGATAGAGGTATAAGAGAAACAGAGTTAAACAGCAATTCAAAAATATCAGAGACTGATAAGAGAGAGAGAGCATGTTGTCCAACTAACTATGTGCAGCACCATCGGAGATTGACCAGTAGATAATTAAGGCATTTAAGAAATATCATAGTTACCAAATATAAATGAATGGAACAAAAGGATCTACGGTAGAGATCACATACCACTTTACACCAGAAGAAAAGAGGAATGTAACAGTTGCCAAACATTTAGTTTATGCAGAGTTAAGTACTTCTAACTGTGCTAGAATCGTTGAACTATATATTACGTAAGAGTCAGTCTGACTTTCCAACTGATACACCTGTAGAAGTTTTCCATATGTTCTTTTCTCCTAACAACCAAGCTATTCTCGTGATAATTTCTTCTAATATAGGGCAATTTTACTCAAGAGCACAAGAACTCAAGAAATAGGAGCAGAAGTAGACCATATGGCCCAGCGAGCCTGCGCCACCATTCAATATGATCATAGCTGTTCTTAGGCTTCAGCTCCACTTTCCCGCCTGCTCGCCATATCTCTTGATTCCCTCAGAGATCAAAAAATCTGTCTATCCCAGCCTTAAATACATTCAACGATGGAGCATCCACAACCCTCTAGGGTAGAGAATTCCATAGATTCACAACCCTTTGAGTCAAGTAACTTCTCCTCATCTTAGTCCTAAATGATTGGCCGCTTAATCTGAGACTATGCTCTCATGTTTCAGACTTCCTGACCAGTGGAAACAATCTTTCAGTGTCTACCCTATCAAGCCTTATCAGAATCTTGTATCTTTCAATGAGATTGCCTCTCATTCTTCTAAAGTCCAGAGAATGTAGTCCCAATTTACACAGCCTTTCATCATAGGAAAACCTCCTCACAGGGGTCAGTAATGTGTCCATACACGAACACCAGCGTCTGTGGTAAAAATTTTGAGTTCCGTGACTGGTAATTTCCAGGATGAGAAGTTTACCATTGACTTCTTCTCCAAGACAGTCCAACTTTTAAAAAATTGCAGACTTCAGTTTCACAGCTGACAGGCGCTGGGAGCAGGAACAGCGGTTTCCGAACTTCAGACAAGTTGGAGGTTTTTTGGCTGTTTTTTTTTAAGTTGTAGCCTTCAGTTTCACAGCTAACAGGTGCTAGGAGTGGAACAGTGGTTTCTGAACTTCGGACAAGTTCGTGATTTCCCGGTGGATTCCATTTTTTAAAAAGCCAGCCAAAAAACCTCCAACATGTCTGAAGTTCGGAAACCGCTGTTCCCACTCCTAGCACCTGTTAGCTGTGAAACTGAAGGCTACAACTTAAAAAAAAACTAACCAACTACAAAGTTGCGAGTTTCCACTCTCTGCAACTATCAGAGAGAGGGGGGTTGGGGCAGAGTGAGGGGAGGAATAGAGAGAGGGGAGAGAGAGGGAGGGGGAGAGAGAGATTGGGGGAGAGAGAGGGCATAAAGAGACAGGGAGAGAGAGAAATGGGGGAGAGAGGGGGAGAAGAGAGAGAGGGGGGAGAGAGAGGGCATAAAGAGATGGGGAGAGAGAGAAAGGGAGGGAGAGAGAGGGGGAGAGAGAGTGGGGGAGAGAGAGTGGGGAGAGAGATAGGAGAGAGAGAGAGAGGTGGGAGAGAGAGTGGACGAGAGAGAGGGGGACAGAGAGGGAAGGAGAGAGAGGGGCGAGAGAAATGGGAGAGGGATTGACACAGAGGGAGGAGAGGGGGGAGAGAGAAAGGGAGATGGACACAGAGGGGAGAGAGAGGGGGAGAGGGAAGGACACAGAGGGAGGAGAGAGAGGAGAGAGATGGACACAGAAAGAGGAGAGAGAGAAGGGTGAGAGATGGACACAGAGGGGGGGAGAGAGAAGAGAGAGATGGACATAGAGAGTGGAGAGAGGGAGGGGTGAGAGATGGACACAGAGAGGGGATAGGAATTGACAGAGCAGAGAGAGAGAGCAAGAGGGGAGAGGAAGAGATAAGATCACTCCTGACAGATGGATATCTATCCGGATTCCCCGAATTCCACGCATTGCTACATCAAGTGTGCGGGCAGACATTAACTACTTGTGCAAGCAAAAACAAAGCCAGATGTCTCACTAAATAGGGAGAAATGTGTTTTAAATCGGACTGTGTTTTGATGGCACTAGGTTGGCTGTACACTTTATATACAGATTAATTGCCCCCATGTCCATGGCTGAGTCAATAATTTCGTCAAATGTCCGTAGTGCAACATGTTGGTGCCTATCCCTGCTCCCTCATCCCAGGGACCAATTTAGTGAACCTTCACTGTACCGCCTCCAAGGCAAGTATATCCTTTCTTAAATGTGGCTATAGACCTTTATATGTCTTGTTAATGTATTGGTTATGGGATGCAGAGGTCTGCTGGTTACTTGGACTTTCCATCCATTATTGAGGTATCAGTTGGGAAGTTATAGCCTAACACATATTCCAACAGTTCTGGTTCAATAAATGAGCATCCTGTTCACCTTCTTAAAGATGCAACATCGAGTATAATTTTCACCCCATAATATGTTATCTCCATAGTGCAAAACTCCATTAAGAAGATCATGTGTGCAATAAGGACCTTGAGATTCTGTAGGGGATTTCTTGATATTCTGTCATAATATCAGTGAGAGACCAAGGGAAGTCCCAGAAAAATGACATAAATTCCTGCAAAAATCAGAAGTTACAGTGGGAGATCAGGACAATCACTCTTGAATTTTCATTCTTCTGGGAACTTGCTGCCAAGTGATCATGCAAAGGGAAGTACATTTTTAATTTAATTTCTATGTATACGAATGATAAGGATTTTAATTCTAAATCAGTTGGCTGAAAGCACAATTTTAGTTCCAAAGAGATCTCCTGATGGAGTTGACATAAAACATCAGTGAAAATGTGTAGCAGGGAGACAACACAAAGTTCCCACTGGGAGCGTGGAGTACTCTGTGAAATGTCTAGAATGTGAGAGATGTGGCTGATGGCATTATGATTGCATATTAAGAATGGAAGTGGGACACATAGACTCATAGAGTTATACAGCACAGAAACAGGCCCTTCAGCCCATCATGTCTGTGCCGGCCATCAAGCACCTACCTATTCTAATCCCATTTTCCAGCACTTGGCCCATAGCCTTGTATGCAATGGTGTTTCAAGTGCACATTTAAGTATTTCTTAAATGTTATGAGGGTTCCTGCCTCTACCACCTCTTCAGGCAGCGCGTTCCAGATTCAAACCACCCTTTGGGTGAAAAAAAATTTCCTCAAATCCCCTCTAAAACTCCTGCACCTTACCTTAAATCTATGCCACCTGGTTATTGACCCCTCCGCTAAGGGAAAAAGTTTCTTCCTATCTACCCTATCAAAGCCCCTCATAATTTTGTATACTTCAATACTTCGGTGTACAAGATTATGAGGGGCATGGACAGGGTGGATAGGGAGAAGCTGTTCCCCTTAGTTGAAGGGTCAGTTACGAGGGGTCACAAGTTTAAGGTGAGGGGTGGGAGGTTTAAGGGGGATTTGAGGAAAAATGTTTTCACCCAAAGGGTCCTCTGCACCTTTTCCAGTGCAATCACATCCTTCCTATAGTGTGGTGCCCAGAACTGTACACAGTACTCCAGCTGTGGCCTAACTAGCATTTTATACAGCTCCATCATAACCTCCCTGCTCTTATATTCTATGTCTCGGCTAATAAAGGCAAGTATCCCATATGCTTTCCTAACCACCTTATCTACCTGTGCTGTTTCCTTCAGTGATCTATGGACAAGTACACCAAGGTCCCTCTGAACCTCTGTACTTCCTAGGGTCCTACCACCCATTGTATATTCCCTTGCCTTGTTAGTCCTCCCAAAATGCATCACCTCGCACTTTTCAGGATTAAATTACATTTGCCACAGCTCCGCCCATCTTACCAGCCCATCTATATCATCCTGTAATCTGAGGCTTTCCTCCTCAGTATTTACGACACCACCAATTTTCATGTCATCTGTAAACTTATTGATCATACCTCCTATATTCACGTCTAAATCATTAATGTACACTACAAACAGCAAGGGTCCCAGCACCGATCCCTGTGGTACACCACTGGTCATAGGCTTCCACTTGCAAAAACAACACTCGACCATCACCCTATGCCTCCTTCCACTAAGCCAATTTTGGATCCAATTTGCCAAATTGCCTTGGATCCCATGGGCTCTTACCTTCTTAACCAATCTCCCATGTGGGACCTTATCAAAAGCCTTACTGAAGTCCATATAGACAACATCAACAGCTTTACCCTCATCTACACATTTCGTCACCGCCTCAAAAAATTAAATCAAGTTAGTCAGACACGATCCCCCCCTGACAAAGCCATGCTGACTATTCCTGATTAATCCCTGCCTCTCCAAGTGCAGATTAATCCTGTCCCTCAGAATTTTTTCCAATATTTTCCCTACCACTGATGTTAGACTCACCGGCCTGTAATTACCTGGTTTATCCCTGCTACCCTTCTTGAATAATGGTACCACATTCGCTGTCCTCCAGTCCTCTGGTACCTCTCCTGTGGCCAGAGAGGATTTGAAAATTTGTGTCAGAGGCACTGCAATCTCCTCCCTTGCCTCAGATAACAACCTGGGATACATCTCATCTGGGCCTGGGGATTTATCCACTTTTAAGCCTGCTAAAACAGCTAATACTTCCTCCCTTTCAATGCTAATATGTTCAAGTATATCACAATCCCCCTCCATGATCGCTACACTTATATCATCCTTCTCCATAGTGAACACAGATGAAAAGTAATCATTTGAAACCTCACCCATGCCCTCCGGCTCCACACACAGATTGCCACTTTGGTCCCTAATGGGTCCTACTCTTTCCCTGGTTATCCTCTTGCCCTTAATATACTTATAAAATGCCTTAGGATTTTCCTTTATCTTGCCTGACAGTGTTTTTTCATGTCCCCTCTTTGCTCCCCTAATTACTTTTTTAAGTACCCCCCTACACTTTCTGTACTCCTCTAGTGCCTCCACTGTTTTCAGCACTCTGAATCTGCCATAAGCCTCTTTTTTTTTACTGGTCCAATCCTCTATATCCCTTGACATCCAGGGTTCCCTGGACTTGTTAGTCCTACCCTTCACCTCAATGGGTACATGTTGGCTCTGGACTCTCACTATTTCCTCTTTGAATGACTCCCACTGATCTGATGTCGACTTTCCTACAAGTAGCCACTTTGGCCAGATCCTGTTTCATCATCTTAAAATCGGCCTTCCCCCAATTCAGTACCTTTATTTTCGGTCCATCTTTGTCCTTATCCATAACTGCCTTAAATCTTACATGACACTCATATTGCAACAACGTGGTTAATGACATTATCGCTCCCTTTCTAATAGAGATGTGGCAACAATACTTCTGTAACCATGTCAAAATTAATTTGAAGAATCCGAAAGCAAAACATAACAAATCAAATCAAGCATAGGTATGAGACCAAGACACATTTGCATTTCACAGCCTCAGGCGGAATGTTGAACTTACACATCAGATTTTACACTCAGGCTATATCTGCAGAATCAGTTTGGTATTAACCTCTTGTGATCTATAATGACATTCCTTCTCTGCACCCCACGCCATCACAGAATTATACTGCATCAATCTCCTGCAAAACCTTTTGGAGATGCTGGACTGGAAATTAGTTTGCCCTGGCTGGGGGCAGGGAGTGATCCTTGTGCTGAACAGGTAGGCCTAAGGCCTGATCGATTTTGGGTCTCGGGCCTCATTTTAATAAATCTGGTGAGCTTCAGGAGCTTACTCGACGTCACCCAGCCGCTCACAGGTGAAATGAAGATAATATTTTTGTCACTGCATTGCCTTATCCGCATATTCAAGGGGCATGATGTCTGTTTTAAACAAATGCCAGTGATGCCTCCAGGGCAGTGAATCAATATAGCATCGCATATGTTTCTCACTCTTTTCAGATGTGGGAGGTTGACCCTCTGAATTAGACCTCTATTCCTCCACTTTCTGCCTGGAAAATTGGTGCCATGAGATCCACTTTTGGACCGCCAGCTTTCATTCTTGAAAAGTACGTGCCCTATCACTGAACTATTCTTCTGCCTTCTGATTATTGTTTCCATTCATTTACAAATTAATTCCACTTGAAATCTTCCCTTTTTAATTTACAGTGGCATGCATTACTCAGATTGATAGTCTGCCTGAATTTAACTAATTGGAGGCATAGACATAGAGTCACAGAATGAACCGGCATATGCTGGGTCTTTGGTAGAGCATCAATATTTGATTAGCAGGAATGTGACTGATGTGGTGGCAGTTTTGCTTTGTTTTGATTTAGGAAGTCATGCAGGCAGATGTTTTCCATGATGCTGTTGCGGTATTGGACTCCTAGCAATGGAAATTAAGCACATCTGTAGCTTGCTGGCAGAATTTAGTTGGTAAAAATGAAGTGTTGTACTAGATTACAACAAAAAAGCACATCTGACCATTTATTTTCCCCACTGATTTCCCTTTACCTCCTCAACTATAGGTATTGTCATAGAGTCACAGAATGAACTGGCATATGCTGGGTCTTTGGTAGAGCTATCCAATTAGAACATACGAACATAAGAACTAGGAGCAGGAATAGGCAATTCAGCCCCTCGAGCCTTCCCCGCCATTCAATACGATCATGGCTGATCTCATCTCAGCCTCAACTCCACTTTCCTGTCCATTCTCCACAACCCTTCAACCCATTACTAATTAAAAATTTGTCTATCTCCTCCTTAAAATTACTCAATGTCGTGGCATCCACCGCACTCTGGGGTAATGAATTCCACAGACTCACGACCCTTTGAGAGAAGTAATTTCTCCTCATCACTGTTTTAAATCTGCTACCCTTATCCTAAAACTATGACCTCTCATTCTAGATTGCCCCACAAGAGGAAACATCATCTCTACGTCTACTTTGTCAATCTCCTTAATCATCTTATATACCTCAATTAGATCTCCTCTCATTCTTCTAAACTCTAGAGAGTAAAGGCCTAAACTGCTCAATCTCTCTTCATAAGACAAACCCCTCATTCCTGGAATCAACCTAGTGAACTTCCTCTGAACTGCCTCCAATGCAAGTACATCCCTCCTCAAGTAAGGGGACCAAAACTGTACGCAATACTCCGGGTGCGGTCTCACTAATGCCTTGTACAGTTGCAGCAACACTTCCCTACTTTTATATTCTATTCCTTTAGCAATTAGTGCCAAAATTCCATTTGCCTTCCTTATTACCTGCTGTACCTGCATACTTGCTTTTTGCAATTCATGCACGAGGACACCCAGATCCCTCTGCACCAAAGCACTCTGAAGTTTCTCTCCATTTAGATAATAATTTGCTTTTCTATTCTTCCAACCGAAATGGATAACCTCACACTTATCCACGTTAAACTCCATCTGCCAAATTTTGGCCCATTCACCTAACCTATCCATATCCATTTGTAAATTTCTTATTTCTTTATTACAACTTACTAACCCACCTATTTTAGTGTCATCTGCAAATTTGGCTATAGTACCTTCTATCCCTGCATCCAAGTCACTAATATAGATTGTAAATAGTTGGGGCCCGAGGACCGAACCCTGTGGCACCCCACTAGTTACATCTTGCCAAACAGAAAAAGACCCATTTATCCCGACTCTCTGTTTTCTGTTGGTTAGCCAATCCTCTATCCAAGCTAATAAATTGCCCCTAACCCCATGTGATCTTACCTTTTGTGTGGCACCTTATCAAATGCCTTCTGGAAGTCCAGATATACTACATCTACAGGATCCCCATTATCCACCTTACTTGTTACAGCTTCGAAGAACTCTAGCAAATTAGTCAAATACGATTTACCCTTCATAAAACTATGCTGACTCTGATGGATTGCATTTTGACTTTCTAAATGTCCTGTTATTACTTCCTTAATAATGGATTAGTGCCACACCCCTGCTCTTTCCTCATAGTCACGGTAATTTTTCCCTTCAACTATTTATCCAATTCTGTTTTGAATGTTACCAGCACCCTTCCAGATCACAACTTGTTGTGTAAAAAAATTTCCTCATGTCACCTCTGGTTCTTTTGCCGATCACCTTAAATCTGTGTTCTCTGGTTACCAACCCTTCTGCCACTGGAAACAGTTTCTTGTTATTTACTCTATCAAAACCTCTGTCAAATTTCCTCTTAACCTTCTCTCTTCCAGTCTCTCCACATAACAGAAGGTCCTCATCCCTGGTACCATTCTAGTAAATCTTCTCTGCACCCTCTCCAAGGCCTTGACATCCTTCCGAAAGTGCAGTGCCCAGAAATGAACACATTATTCCAGCTGAGGCCTAACCAGTGTTTTATAAAGGTTTAGCATAACTTCCTTTGTTTTGTAGTCTATTCCTCTATTGGAGGAATGCTTTGGAGAGGATGCAGAGGAGGTTCACCAGGATGTTGCCTGGTATGGAGGGTGCTAGCTATGAAGAGAGGTTGAGTAGATTAGGATTATTTTCATTAGAAAGACGGAGGTTGAGGGGGGACCTGATTGAGGTGTACAAAATCATGAGAGGTAAAGACAGGCTGGATAGCAAGAAGCTTTTTCCCAGAGTGGGGGATTCAATTACTAGGGGTCACGAGTTCAAAGTGAGAGGGGAAAAGTTTAGGGGGGATATGCGTGGAAAGTTCTTTACACAGAGGGTGGTGGGTGCCTGGAATGCGTTGCCAGCGGAGGTGGTAGACGCGGGCACGATAGCGTCTTTTAAGATGTATCTAGACAGATAATTGAATGGGCAGGAAGCAAGGAGATACAGACCCTCAGAAAATAGGCGACATGTTTAGATAGAGGATCTGGATCGGCGCAGGCTTGGAGGGCCGAAGGGCCTATTCCTGTGCTGTAATTTTCTTTGTTCTTTGTTTGTTCTACTGTCAGAGAATACAGCAGAATATAGATAGATTGGAGAGTTGGGCAGAGAAATGGCAGATGGAGTTCAATCAGGGCAAATGCGAGGTGATGCATTTTGGAAGATCCAATTCAAGAGTGAACTATACAGTAAATGGAAAAGTCCTGGGGAAAATTGATGTACAGAGAGATTTGGGTGTTCAGGTCCATTGTTCCCTGAAGGTGGCAACGCAGGTCAATAGAGTGGTCAAGAAGGCATACGGCATGCTTTCCTTCATCGGACGGGGTATTGAGTACAAGAGTTGGCAGGTCATGTTGCAGTTGTATAGGACTTTGGTTCGGCCACATTTGGAATACTGTGTGCAGTTCTGGTCGCCACATTACCAAAAGGATGTGGATGCTTTGGAGAGGGTGCAGAGGAGGTTCACCAGGATGTTGCCTGGTATGGAGGGCACTAGCTATGAAGAGAGGTTGAGTAGATTAGGATTATTTTCATTAGAAAGACGGAGGTTGAGGGGGGACCTGATTGAGGTGTACAAAATCATGAGAGGTATAGACAGGGTGGATAGCAAGAAGCTTTTTCCCAGAGTGGGGGATTCAATTACAAGGGGACACGAGTTCAAAGTGAAAGGGGAAAAGTTTAGGGGGGATATGCGTGGAAAGTTCTTTACGCAGAGGGTGGTGGGTGCATGGAACGCATTGCCAGCGGGGGTGGTAGACGCGGGCACGATAGTGTCTTTTAAGATGTATCTAGACAGATACATGAATGGGCAGGAAGTAAAGAGATACAGACCCTTAGAAAATAGGCGACAGGTTTAGATAGAGGATTTGGATCGGCGTAGGCTTGGAGGGCCGAAGGGCCTGTTCCTGTGCTGTAATTTTCTTTGTTCTTTTAAAACAAAGGATCACATATGCTTTGTTAACAGCCTTCTCAACATTTCCTATCACCTTCACAGATTTGTGTCCATACATCCCAGGTCTTTTTGTTCCTACACCTGCTTTAAGGTTGTACCATTTAGTTCATGTTGCCTCTCATTCCTCCTACCAAGATATATCACTTCCCACTTCTCTGCATTAAACTCCATTTGCCATGTGTTTGCATATTTCACCAGTCTATGTCCTCCTGATGTCTGTTACTATCCTCCTCATTGTTTACTACATTTCTGAGTTTTGTATCATCTGTCAACATATGGGATTAAGTTTACAAGAATCTAATTCCTTCTTGAAACCCATTAAGGGTTTTTCACTGTGCCAGTAATCTATTCCACAAACTTACCACTCTTCCAGTAAAAAAATGTTTTCCTGCCTTTCATGTTTCCTTTTGCTCGCCTTAATTTGTATGATTTTTTATGCCTAAAGTCTATGCTTGGCAGACCAGCTTACTTTTTTTTTATTCATTCATGGGATGTGGGCGACGCTGGCCAGGCCAGCATTTATTGCCCATACTTGGATCTAATTTTTCCAAATCTTTTGTAGTTTTAAATTCTAACATATGCCCTCTCAGTGTTCTCTTTTTAAGCAACCCCTTTGTATGGAGATTGCAGTAAGTAGTGAAAATAAATAAACTTAAGGTCAATGTTTGGGAAAATCGGAACCTGTCAGCTCTCACGTGCAAGGCGGATAGTAACCTGGACGGTTTTAACTTGCTACTCGCCCGGTTTCCATCGGGTTAGTGGGATTGCAATCGTCCTCTAGGTCCTTATGAGATCAATAATGTGGGATCACCCAACATAGCAATCTCCAAACCCCAACCCCTCCTCCTCAGAGGGAGTCTTTGTAAGGAGCTGACAAGGCTCCCTGGATACTGGCACCATAGTTCGGAACCCAGTGGCCCCCATATTTACAGGGAGACACATTTAGAGCTGAAGGGAGGAGCTCTGAATGGTCTTCCCAGATGTCTTGCATTAACTATAAGAGGTCTTTTAAATTTTTCTGCAGGTTTCCATCCCGACAGCCAGCCTGATTGACAGACTGGCTGCCTTATGGGTGGGAGAGCCTATGACGCAAGGCTGCAGCTGAAGAGCAGAGAAGAGGGAAGGAGGAAGGGAGAGATTGTGGTCAGTGGGCATCATGGTGGGAGGAGAGCATGTCTGGGGGGGAGAGATCGCATGGGGGGTGATGGTGGGGTAGTGGGGAGTTTGGAGGAGCTTGTTGGACTGGGGAAAACATTCTTGCTCCTCCAGGCACACAAGCAGTGCTGTAAAGGCATTTGCCTTATGGCTGCGGCCCTTCTTGCAAGGTCAACATGGCCAAAATGAGTTAAAAATAAAAATCCACCTCCCTCCATTCCGCCTCCGTTAACATTGGAAGTGGCAGGTTCAAGGTTGGTTGGGGTTGGGTTTGAAACTTTAAAAATTTTAACTACACACCCGACCCAAACCCACCAGTATTTGGGGGTTAAAATGATCCCCAGTGTGTCTGTGTCCTGGCCTGTTTTCAGGTTGTCTTGCTGGATCTGTGGCTGGTGTGTAGTGGCATATCTGACCCTATTCGTACAAATATTGTTTGGAGCTTTCAGAAAATGGTCTCTCACTATTCTTGTATTTTGACAAGACAGCTGCATGAAACGGGATGGAAAAGAGAATACTACAAATTCTGGAAATTCAAATGAAAACAAAAACTGTTTCAAATACATGACAGGGTAATTTTGCAAATTTGTAGTGCCAGAACAGAACTTCTCCCAAACAGTCTCTGGAATTTGAGGTCAAGCACCTGAATTTCCCACAGGCAGTCCTCGTGGAAAAGGCGCCAGGTCAGGAACACAAATAATTACTCACAGGATGTCTATCAGCATTTGAATACATGCAAATTAGAAACTGCGCTCCTTGCAGGTAATTAACTCATTCAGACATTTTTCTGCATTTAAGTTAGACTTTTAATGTTTTACATTTGCCATGCCTCATGTGACTAATTGGCTGTAAATAAAGTTTGACACTAGTGAAATTAGTCTTACCAGTTTCTAGAAGTTTAAGTAGGAAGAGTGTGGATGTCCAGGCCTGGATGTCTAGGCCTAGGGGGTTCAGGCCTGGGGATCTAAGCCAGAATGTCTAAGCCTGGGGATCTAGGCTGGGGTTCTAGGCCTGGGGGTCTTCGCTTAGAGGTCTAAGTTTGTAGGTCGAGGCCTGTGTCTATGCCTGGGGATTTGGGCCTAGGGGTCTAGGCCTGCGGGTCTGGGCCTAGGAGTTTAGGCCTAGGGTTCAAGGCTGGCACTTGAACTGGACTGCTGAAAATAATTTCTGCTCTGTTATCAATATTGGCAGGTGCTTGCCTAAGTTACTTAAATGAAGGAATCGTCTGAACCTGGAAAGCCTGGAAAGAGGACAGAGTAGTTAAGAGGGAGGCAAGGGAGCAAGGGTGAGAGAAGGAGATGAAATTGGGGGTCTGAGGGGACACAGACAGGAGGGGGAGAATAAGGAGAGGAGGAAGGGGAAGGGAAAGAAAGGAAGGAGGAAAGATGAAGGAGGGAGGAAAGTGGGGGAGGGGATGGTGAAGAGGGAGAGGAGGAGGTGGCGAAAAGGGGCATGGAGAAAGGATGACACAGAAGGAGACCATAGGCAGAATGGGGAAAAGTTGACAGGGAGAGGAGGTGAAAATAACTGAGGAGGAGGGGTAAATTGGGAAGGAGGGAGGGACAAGTCAAGAAAGCAGGAGGAAGAGGAAGGAGCTGAGAGAAGGGGAGGATGGAGAGAAGAGAAGGAGGCAGGACAGGTCAGAGGAGGAAAGGAGAGACAGGAAGGACAAGGGAAGCAGTGGGAGGGAATGAGAGGAGGGGTGGGAGGGAGACAATGGGAGGAGAAGGTGAAGGTTACAGTGAAGGGAGATGGGAAGAGAGGGAGAGACAGAAGGGAAAGTAATGAAAAACAGGAAGAGGATAGAGGGTGAGAGGTAGGGAAAGAGGAGGTGAAACAGGAGGGTGTGAGACAGGGGGAGAGGTGAAAGATGGAGAAAGGAGAATCAGTGGGGGGCCAGGGTGAGGCCAAATAGAATGAAGACCGGTGGGGTGGGGATGAATGGCAGAAGCTTTCTTAGTGAGCGCGGATGCTAAAATACTTGTTTATTGTATCTGGGAGGGGACAATCAGCGAGGGAGAGGACATTAAATTTAACACTGTTCACATAAGCTACAGGTAATGACTCTTCTACCTTCTGATCCAGTGCCCATATATTGTCTATATGGACATCTGGGCACAGTGATTCCAATAGTGCTGGAAAGCAGCATGAAATGGACATGGCAATGCCAACAGGCACCTGAAGATGTTATCTGCATAAATCTGTGGATGCCAATTGGATCTTGATACAGCTTGCTGGTTGGAGTCTCAGAATATTCTTCCAGCTCTAATGCTGAGCTGGCCCGTAGGTATGTCCCAGTGGGAGGGGAGGTGGAGGTGCACCTGAGGAGAACAAGTCAGGACTGGTACTGGAATGCACTCCTGCTGCTCCTGGCTCCACAGAATCCCAATTATAAAAAAGTTCATTTATCTTTAAGGACTGCTGGATCAACAGGGTGCAGATTGTGCAGCAGAGGTATTAGGATCCTGATTTGCATATTCAAGGTGCCTCAACACCTGCTTGTGGCAGGTGCCCCAGACACTTACGAGTCGCCAGCTTCCAGTTCGGTAGCCAGTGCACTTTCAAGAGAGATGGAGAGTAAGAGATCGCGACCTGAAACTTATCACCCCAACAGTAGACTGTCATGTAATATTCAGTGGAGCCCAACTCAAGTTAATGAGTCACATAACGTTATACTCGCAATCCCACCAACAGGCTATTAGCTGATACATAAAAGGAGAGAAAATACCCAAAAATGTAAAAATTGCCCTTTGTGCAACATGATCCCCTTGGCACCCTTTCAAAGGTCTTGTAAGAAGCTTTGTGACATGAGAAAGAAAAGCAATACAAAAAAATAATCAGCCAGAACTCAGATCGCTCATCATCGGGCATTGAAATCTCTCGACATTAGTCCCCCATTGTCCTCAGAAAAAGTTATGCGTCTTTAGAACAGCACTTCTGTGTCATGGATATACACTTGAAGCATGAACCGATGTTTTCCTTTCAGTCGCTGACTGACAAGTTGGACGTTCACAGTGACAAGGATTTTGCGATAGAAATAATGGTGAGGTTAACAGTGTTCAACGTTATTATGGAGTTAATCTGACAGGAACGTCTGGCGCCCACACATGCACAGTTAAAGACAGAAACCTGAAAGTTGTTGTCGTAGAAACCCTACTCCTCTACATGGTGCAGTGTAACAATCCTCAGTAATAAACTCAGCACTGAAATCAATACAATGGCATAACGTTGCAGTACTTGTCCACTAGTTCCCCACTAAAGATACCAGAAAAAGTTTGAGCTAGTGTATTTAGGAGTAAATGCATTTATAATAGCATGATAAATGATAATTACTGCCAAGAAACCTCTCTGGCCCTGGAAATTTAATTTTATAAATGCGCAGTCTCATTTCTTCAGAAGTTAATTATTGTCGGAGATTTTTAAAAATTGCTTCTAACTATTTCTTCCCAATTGTATTTCCCAATTATTTATTTTGGTTTCTGTTCATGATTTAAATCTAATTTATACTTCCTGCTTTAGACTGTGTGGGCGGGAACTGACCAGCTGCAAGAAGGTGGCTTTAGTGGTGGGCAGTGGGGGGCATTTTTGAGAATTGTACGCTGGGTCGGCCACTCAATGCGTTACTGCCTCTGGCTGATCTTTCCGGAGGCATGTGGGCAATAGAAGTGGCTACCCACCCAGCAGGGACGGGTAGCCAATTAGTTCCAATTACTTGGCCAATTGGGGCCAGATTGGAGACCCGGCCGGTAACTTACCAAGGGCGGAGGGGCCCCAACCTGTGGGTGAATTCGACAGGTCCCTTGAGGTAGCCTCCTGGTGACAGGCCAGGGAGGAGCCAGTGAAGCCTCCTATATTTAAACCACCACCCCGACCCCCCCCATCACCACCCAGGTAGCTGCTGCCATAGGGCCACAGTTGCGGCGGCAGGCTATCCTATGGAGAGGGGGTCTTCCTCCATAATGCTGGCCTGACAGCTGTGGCCAAAAATCATTTTAAATAATTTGCAATTCCTCAGGCGGCGCCTCCACCTTGAGGTGCCCTCACTTTCTCCTGCCTGCTGCCACGGCACCCACCTTTCCCGGTGGGGCTTCCAGCAGGTCAATGCTGTGGGCCATCCCATTGGCCCAGCTGGGTGCCTGTCCCACCCACTGTCTTTAATTGGACGGCGCTCCTGGACGTGGCCTATTAATTGGTCGCCTCCGGTAAGATTGCCTAGGCTGGTGGCCCAGCATCACCAGTTTTTGTTCCCGACATCGGAAAATCTTTGAAGGCTGTTAGGTTCTGCCCTGTGTGTTGCAGTGAGGATGCTTCAATCTGATTGGTTGAAAAGCCTCATTTCTTCTTGGTATGCTCTCAGACACTACAGATCCCCTGTTTAGGGGGTGCATGTTGCATCAGTTGCCAGATTAATAGCTCAGTGTGCCTGATACCTGTGCTCTAAGGCAATCCTAGGCAAATATCTGTTACTAATGCCAGAAATTCAGTCTCGGGTCATGATACATTTCAAGTGAAAAGAGAGTTATTAATGGATCATGGGAAAGTGCTGAGCCCTGCAGCTGACCTTTGGGAAAAGCAATAGAGAATAGCTTTGCAGTACCTAAGAAGATAAATTGTGCTCCGATTCATTTACTAACTTATGTTTCTGTACATTGGAATTCCGTGATCAGAACTCTTTATTGAGAAACTTGGCAAACGAGCACATAGATCTAGGGTAGGCAGTGGCGTAGTAGTATTATCACTGGACTAGTAACCTAGAGACCCAGGGTATTTCTCTGGGGACATGGGTTTGAATCCAACCACAGCAGAAGGTGGAATTTGAATTTATTTAATAAATCTGGAATTAAAAGCTAGTCTAATGATGCCCATGAAACCATTGTCGATTGTTGTAAAAACCCAT
This sequence comes from Heterodontus francisci, assembly GCF_036365525.1. Classification (NCBI taxonomy): domain Eukaryota; kingdom Metazoa; phylum Chordata; class Chondrichthyes; order Heterodontiformes; family Heterodontidae; genus Heterodontus; species Heterodontus francisci. The sequence goes on from NC_090374.1 coordinate 51,930,664, forward strand.
GTGGTTCACTAATGTCCTTTGGGGAAGGAAATCTGCTGTCCTTACCTGGTCTGGCCTATATGTAACTCCAGACTCCAAAAAGGAATGAACCCAGACGGATCACCTGGCATCGACCGAGGCATCGGAAACGACAACGGCAAACCCAGCCCTGTCGACCGTGCAAAGTCCTCCTTACTAACATCTGGGGGCTTGCGCCAAAGTTGGGAGAGCTGTCCCACAGGCTAGGCAAGCAACAGCTTGACATAATCATACTCACGGAATCATACCTTCCAGACAATGTCACAGACACTGCCATCACCATCCCCGGGTATGTCCTGTCCCACCGGCAGGACAGACCCACCAGAGGTGGTGGCACAGTGGTATACAGTAGGGAGGGAGTTGCCCTGGGAGTCCTCAACATTGACTCTGGACCCCATGAAGTCTCATGGCATCAGGTCTAACATGGGCAAGGTAACCTCCTACTGATTACCACCTACCGCCCTCCCTCAGCTGATGACTCAGTACTCCTCCATGTTGAACACCACTTGGAGGAAGCACTGAGGGTGGCAAGGGCACAGAATGTACTCTGGGTGGGGGACTTCAATGTCCATCACCAAGAGTGGCTCGGTAGCACCACTACTGACCGAGCTGGCCGAGTCCTAAAGGACATAGCTGCTAGACTGGGTCTATGGCAGGTGGTGAGGGAACCAACAGGAGGGAAAAACCTACTTGACCTCGTCCTCACCAATCTGCCTGCCGCAGATGCTTCTGTCCATGACAGTATTGGTAGGAGTGACCACCGCACAGTCCTTGTGGAGACGAAGTCCTGCCTTCACATTGAGGATACCCTCCATCGTGTTGTGTGGCACTACCACCGTGCTAAATGGGATAGATTTCAAACAGATCTAGCAATGCAAAACTGGGCATCCATGAGGCGCTGTGGGCCATCAGCAGCAGCAGAATTGTACTCAACCACAATCTGTAAATTCATGGCCCGGCATATCCCCCACTCTACCATTACCATCAAGCCAGAAGACCAACCCTGGTTCAAAGAAGAGTGCAGCACCAGGCATACCTCAAAATGAGGTGTCAACCTGGTGAAGCTACAACACAGGACTATCTGCGTGCCAAACTGCGTAAGCAGCATGCGATAGACAGAGCTAAGCGATCCCATAATCAACGGATCAGATCTGAGCTCTGCAGTCCTGCCACATCCAGCTGTGAATGGTGGTGGACAATTAAACAACTAACTGGAGGAGGTGGCTCCACAAATATCCCCATCCCCAATGATGGGGGAGCCTAGCACATCAGTGCAAAAGATAAGGCTGAAGCATTTGCAACAATCTTCAGCCAGAAATGCCGAGTTGATGATCCATCTCGGCCTCCTCCTGAAGTCCCCAGCATCACAGATGCCAGACATCAGCCAATTCGATTCACTCCGCGTGATATCAAGAAACGACTGAAGGCACTGGATACTGCAAAAGCTATGGGCCCTGACAATATTCTGGCAATAGTATTGAAGACCTGTGCTGCAGAACTTGCCGCGCCCCCAGTACAGCTACAACACTGGCATCTACCCTGCAATGTGGAAAATTGTCCAGGTATGTCCTGTACACAAAAAGCAGGACAAGTCCAACCCGGCCAATTATCGCCCCATCAGCCTACTCTCAATCATCAGTAAAGAGATGGAAGGTGTCATCAACAGTGTCATCAAGCGGCACTTGCTTAGCAATAACCGTGACAATCAGATTGGGTTCCGCCAGGGCCACTCAGTTCCTGACCTCATTACAGCCTTGGTTCAAACATGGACAAAAGAGCTGAACTCAAGAAGTGAGGTGAGAGTGACTGCCCTTGACATCAAGGCAGCATTTAACCAAGTATGGCATTGAGGAGCCCGAGCAAAACTGAGGTCAATGGGAATCAGGGGGAATACCCTCCACTGGCTGGCGTCATACCTAGCGCAAAGGAAGATGGTTGTGGTTGTTGGAGGTCAATCATCTGAGCTCCAGGACATCACTGCAGGAGTTCCTCAGGGTAGTGTCCTAGGCCCGACCATCTTCAGCTGCTTCATCAATGACCTACCATCAATCATAAGGTCAGAAGTGGGGATGTTAACTGATGATTGCACAATGTTCAGCACCATTCGTGACTCCTCAGATACTGAAGCAGTCCGTTTAGAAATGCAGCAAGACCTGGACAATATCCAGGCTTGGGCTGATAAGTGGCAAGTAACATTCGCGCCACACAAGTGCCAGGCAATGACTATCTCCAACAAGAGAGAATCTAACCATCTCCCCTTGACATTCAGCGGCATTAGCATCGCTGAATCCCCCACTATCAATATCCTAGGGGCTACCATTGACCAGAAACTGAATTAGAGTAGCCATATAAATACCGTGGCTACAAGAGCAGGTCAGAGGCTAGGAATCCTGAGGCGAGTAACTCACCTCCTCACCCAAAGCCTGTCCACCATCTACAAGGCACAAGTCAGGAGTGTGATGGAATACTCTCCACTTGCCTGGATGGGTGCAGCTCCAACAACACTCAAGAAGCTCAACACCATCCAGGACAAAGCAGCCCGCTTGATTGGCACCCCATCTACAAACATTCACTCCCTCCACCACCGACGCAGAGTGGCAGCAGTGTGTACCATCTACAAGATGCACTGCAGCAATGCACCAAGGTTCCTTAGACAGCACCTTCCAAACCCGTGACCTCTACCAACTAGAAGGACAAGGGCAAAAAATGCATGGGAACACCATCACCTGAAAGTTCCCCTCCAAGTCACACACCATCCTGGCTTGGAACTATATTGCTGTTCCTTCACTGTCGCTGGGTCAAAATCCTGGAACTCCGTTCCTAACAGCACTGTGGGTGTACCTACCCCAAATGGACTGCAGCGGTTCAAGAAGGCAGCTCACCACCACCTTCTCAAGGGCAATAAATGCTGGCCTGGCCAGTGACGTCCACATCCCTGAATGAATTTTTTTTTAAATTTGATCATTCGGGTGTATTGATGAGTGGGAGTGTCGGTAAGGATTTTATAACTATCCATACTATCTCATTGTGAAACTGTTCTATGCAACCTTGAAACCAGTTGAAAAGGTTTCCATGAATAACCAGTGGATTAATGGTCTTGAACTTAACTGGAGGGGCATGTTTGGGAGGGGAGGGGGTGTGAGCAGAAGGAAAATCCACATGGGAACCTCAGCAGGAGGCCCAGGTCATTTTAAATCCTGGGCCTCATTTAAATAATCCAAGGACAGTCTCCCTCCTGAGACCAGCAGCATTGATGTCAGGGCTGGTAGACAGGAGGGGAAATGGGTCGGGTCAGCAGCCTTAGGGAGGCCAGGAACCCAAGGGAACAGTCCCAAACTCAGACTAATCTTAGCTTCTCCCACACACAGTACTTGCTGGGCACGGGGTGAGGGTGGGGGGTAGTTGATGTAGTTCCTTTAAGGAATTAGACTGGTTTGTGAAGTTTTTAAAACTGTAATACAACACTCAACGTATTGAACAGAATGCTGTACATCTTGGACTGAGCTCATTGAGCTCAGCCAGGCTATTTATGGAGGCTATTCAGTGTGCAGTTTTGGTCTCCTTATTTAAGGAAGGATGTGAATGTGTTGGAGGCGATTCAGAGGAGGTTTACTAGATTGATTCCTGCAATGAGCGAGTTGTCTTATGAGGAATAAATACGTATATAAAGAGCAAGAGGGTAACCAGGGAAAGGGTTGGCCCACTCAAGGACAGAGATGGGAATCTATGTGTGGAGCCAGAGGAAATGGGTGAGGTGCTAAATGAGTACTTTGCATCAGTATTCACCAAAGAGAAGGACTTGGTGGATGATGAGTTTAGGGAAGGGAGTGCAGATAGTCTCAGTAATCTCATTATCAAAAAGGAGGAGGTGTTGAGTGTCTTGCAAGGCATTAAGGTAGATAAGTCCCCAGGGCCTGATGGGATCTACCCTAGAATACTGAGGGAGGCAAGGGAGGAAATTGCTGGGGCCTTGACAGAAATCTTTGCATCCTCATTGGCTACAGGTGAGGTCCCAGAGGACTGGAGAATAGCCAATGTTGTTCCTTTGTTTTCGAAGGGTGGCAAGGATAATCCAGGAAATTATAAGCCGGTGAGCCTTATGTCAGTGGTAGGGAAACTATTAGAGAGGATTATTTGGGACAGGATTTACTCCCATTTGGAAACAAACGAACTTATTAGCGAGAGACAGCATGGTTTTGTGAAGGGGAGGTCGTGTCTTACTAATTTGATTGAGCTTTTTGAGGAAGTGACGAAGATGATTGATGAAGGAAGGGCAGTGGATGTTATCTATATGGACTTTAGTAAAGCCTTTGACAAGGTCCCGCATGGCAGACTGGTGCAAAAGGTGAAGTCACACAGGATCAGAGGTGAGCTGGCAAGATGGATACAGAACTGGCTCGGTCACAGAAGACAGAGGGTAACAGTGGATGGGTGTTTTTCTGAATGGAGGGATGTGACTAGTGGTGTTCCGCAGGGATCAGTGCTGGGACCTTTGCTGTTTGTAGTATATATAAATAATTTGGAGGAAAATGTAACTGGTCTGATTAGTAAGTTTGCAGACGACACAAAGGTTGGTGGAGTTGCGAATAATGATGAGGATTGTCAGAGGATACAGCAAGATATAGATCGGTTGGAGACTTGGGCAGAGAAATGGCAGATGGAGTTTAATCCAGACAAATGTGAGGTAATGCGTTTTGGAAGGTCTAATGCAGGTGGGAGGTTTACAGTAAATGGCAGAACCCTTAGGAGTATTGACAGGCAGAGAGATCTGGGCGTACAGGTCCACAGCTCACTGAAAGTGGCAACGCAGGTGGATAAGGTAGTCAAGAAGGCATACGGCATGCTTGCCTTCATCGATCGGGGCATAGAGTATAAAAATTGGCAAGTCATGCTGCAGTTGTACAGAACCTTAGTTAGGCCACACTTAGAATATTGCGTGCAATTCTGGTCGCCACACTACCAGAAGGAAGTGGAGGCTTTGGAGAGGGTACAGAGGAGGTTTACCAGGATGTTGCCTGGTCTGGAGGGCATTAGCTATGAGGAGAGGTTGGAAAAACTCGGATTGTTTTCACTGGAACGACGGAGGTGGAGGGGCGACATGATAGAGGTTTACAAAGTTATGAGCGGCATGTACAGAGTGGATAGTCAGAAGCTTTTTCCCAGGGTGGAAGAGTCAGTTACTAGGGGACATAGGTTTAAGGTGAGAGGGGCAAAGTTTAGAGGGGATGTGTGTGGCAAGTTTTTTACACAGAGGGTGGTGAGTGCCTGGAACTTGCTGCCAGGGGAGGTGGTGGAAGCAGATACGATAGCGACGTTTAAGAGACATCTTGACAAATACATGAATAGGAAGGGAATAGAGGGATATGGGCCCTGGAAGTGCAGAAGGTGTTAGTTTCGGCAGGCATCAAGATCGGCGCAGTCTTGGAGGGCCGAATGGCCTGTTCCTGTGCTGTACTGTTCTTTGTTCTTTGTTTGTTCTTTGAAAGGTTGGACAGACTGGGCTTGTTTTCATTGGAGTTTAGAAGAGTGAGGGGAGACTTGATTGAAGTATATAAGATCCTGAACGGTCTTGACAAGATGGATGTGGAAAGGATTCCACTAATTTCTTCTAGTTTCCTCTGGTGGGGAAGTCCAGAACTAGGTGGTATTACTTTAAAATTAGGAGTTGCCCTTTTAGGACAGAGATGAGGAGAAATGTTTTCTCTCAGAGGATTGTGTGACTTTGGAACTCTCCACCTCAGAAGGTGGTGGAGGTGGGGTCATTGAATAATTTTAAGGCGGAGGTAGATAGATTCTTGTTGGGCAAAAGGAATCAAAGGTTATCAGGGGGAGATGGGAGTGTGGAATTCGAGACACAAACAGATCAGCCATGATCTTATTGAATGGCAGAACAGGCTTGAGGGGCCGAATGGCTGACTTCAGCTCCTAATTCGTATGTTCGTATGTTCTAAGGCACTGCTGTTCTCTACAGACAATGGCATCTGCCCCTATCCCATAGCAGCTGCCTATATCAGTGGTGACAGGTCCTCAGCAGCACTATGACCCTGGGCACACACTCCTCCCATGTTCAGGAGCAGCATGCACCCTGAGACGCCTCAGGTAGTGTGTCTGCTGGAGGATGAATACACAGAAGCTTGTCCTGAGGTTGGGGGTTGCACTCACCTTACCAAAGCATAGAAGGTCATTGAACCTTTTTCTACACTGGTCCCGGGATCGTCTAACGACACATCTGCCTTAAGAATATTCAAAGACTCTGCTTCCACCGCTGCATGTACCTAACCACATTTACTGCAGTGGTTCAAGAAGGCAGCTCGCTATCACCTTCTCAAGAGCAAATAGGGGATGGATAATAAATGCTGGCCTTGCCCGACTCACACCCCCTGAATTTACCCACTTAATTCCCCAGAACTAGATCCAACACAAGTTCCTTCCTCGTTGGCACTAAGGGTGATTAGTTTATTTTTGGATTCTGTGATTAATTCATTTATAAATTTGGATTGGAACATGCGTTTTCTGTTGCCTTTTATTTTTGTGCTGTTGGGAAGTGGATGATATCAGTGAGAGAGGAAAGCTAAGGAGTGTGGGACTGTTGGTGATTGCAGAGTTGTGGTTGAGGTTTCTGGTATCGCTCATCAATTATTTGATCAGATAGAACCCAGGCAGAAAGGGGCTGTCTATGTTTTAATCTCTCTTTCTCTTCCTGTTCCTCCACTTCATGTTGCATTTCCTCCTCCTCCTTGTGCTCCTACTCCTCAGTTTTTCGCCTGATAGGTGGTGTTCACAGCTGCTCCCTCATAATAGTGAAGTTGTGCAGCATGCAGCATACTGCTGCAAATCTTGAGACCTGTTCAGCTGAGTACTGCAGGGCTCCTCCAGAGCAGCCCAGGTAGAGAAGCATTGCTTGCAGATGCTGATATTGTGCGCTATATCGTTATTTTTGGCAGTATGGCTCTCATAGTAGGCCTGCTGTGCACTTATGCATGACTTCTGGAATGGTGCATAAGCCATATCATGCGTGGATAACCCAATAACTAGTCTCTGACTTGGATTGACATCATTATCTGTCTGCTCTGCATGTTGCCAATGGTTGTTAGAGGTGTACACACAAACCTGTTTACCGAGATGGCGTCCAGCACACATCCCATCGGAAGGGTGCGTCCACATCTTGGTTGCCATTTTCGCATGTTAGGAGGGTCCAAATAATCCCTAAAAAAAGAGGTGCTACAGAGCGCAATTTAGTGTCCTTTCTGGTTTACCTGCCAATCTTTGATTCCAATCCACAAGGGTCAGACCGCTTTTCAACACACTGAAATGAACCCTCCTACAGATGAGTATTTTCACATTTGATTTTTCCATGTCCTGTTCCACAACTACTCTGAATCTAATGATATTGTGATCACTGTTTTCCAAATGCTCCCCCACTGAAACATGCTCCAACTGCAACTTCTCCAACAAGTCACACACCATCCTGACTTGGAACTACATTGCTGTTCCTTCACTGTCACTGGGTCAAAATCCTGGAAATCCCCCCCAACAACATTGTGGGTGCACCTAACCACATGAATGCAGTGGTTCAAGAAGGCAGCTCACTATCACCTTCTCAAGGGCAAATAGGGATGGATAATAAATGCTGGCCTTGCCCGACTCACACCCCCGGAATGAATAAAAAAGAATTTACCCACTTAATTCCCCAGAACTAGATCCAACACAGGTTCCTTCCTCGTTGGGCTAGAAACATACTGATCAAGAAATTTCTCATGTCCGTATTTCTGGAATTCCTCCTCTTTTTTCTGTACTATTATTTTCCCAGTCTATATTATAATTGAAGTTACGCATTATTGCTACTCTAAAGTTCTTCCATCTTTCTGCAATTTGCCTTTAAATATGCTCCTCTATATCCTTTCCATTATTTTGTGGCCCAATAGTATACACTCAGCAACATAACGGGCTGAACTTTACTAGCCTGCCGCCAATCTCAGTGGCGAGCTTCCAAGATGGCAGCCTGTAGGCGTGGCTTTTACTCTGCGGAGCTTGCACAATATTAGACGCTGTGGCTCATTTACACAGCCAGGGCGCACCCCCCACCCCCCCGCACCCTGATGATGAGGAAGGGGCGGGCGCTCTGTCCCTGGTAACAGCATCCGGCGCCACCGCACCATTTTTAAAGGGCTTCAGGCCCGTACATGCAATTTGAATTCTTAAAATTATATACATTTTAAAGTTAAATTTAAAAATTTAATAAAGATTGAAGCCCCTCTCCCACCCTCCAACAACTAAACAATTTATTCATTACCCTCTCTCCCCCAAAAAGACTTACCTTGCGATCCCCTCCTTCCCCCCACCAAAGTTTATTACCTTTCACCTTTAACCCCTTCCCACCATCCTCTCCACCAATTGCAATTGTTTTCCCAAGTCTCCCCCCACCCCTGACCTGAAAACCTACCTGCTACCTCTCCCAACCGGTGTTCCGCCTCGGATCTCTGAACAGAGACCCAAAGACATGGGAGTCCTGGCAACCGGCTGGAATATGGCAGCTGGATGGCCGACGGGAGCAGGTAAGTCATTAATTCATTAATATAAATATTAAAATCCTGCTCCCACCGCCAAGCTGTGAGAGGGCTGCCATGAGGCCTTGCCACCACTAGTAATATGGGTGAGGCCTTCCTGGGGTTGACTCCCGGAGGCATTTTCCAGGCCCCCCGCTACGATCCCCAATGTCGGGGAGCCAGTAAAATTTGTCCCAATATGTCCTATATTGTTCTTTAATTCTAACCAATTGATTCTGTCTTTGAACCTACAAGTACATCATCCCTTTCTGGTGCTGTAACAGTATCTTCGATCAATGCTGCCACACCGTCCCCACTGACTTCCTTTCCTAATTTTCCAGAATACATTGTTGCTATGAATATTAGTGTCCATTCCTCACCTTTTTTTGAGCCAGGTCTCTGTTATGGCCACTGTGGGGATTTTTAACCCCTGAAAACGGGTGGGTTTGTGTTGGGTGGAGTGTAAAAATAGTAAAAGTCTGAATCCCAACCCCAACTTGCCACCAACCTTCCCATTCCAGTTTAACAGAGACGGGACCGGGGTGTCCCAGTGACTAGCTCCTAGGAGGCAGGTTCATCATTTAAATATTATAATGAGGCTGTGTGCCTCAGATTTAACCACAATTTTAAATTTAAGCCAGCAGTTCAGGGGAGGTGAGGACTGCTGGAACCAGAGGTACGTGCATTTTCACCCACAGCTCCACCCACCTCTCCCCACCCCCCCACCCAGTAACCATGATGATCTCCTCCCCATCCCCCGACCATTCTGATCTGCTCTCTGGACTCCGATCTCACACCCGCCCACCATCCGACCACTGAATTCCGATCTCCCCGCAAATGCTCAGGACCACGATCTTCCCTCTGGCCTCTGATCTTCCCCATGCTCTGGCCTTTCCAATCCCTCCTCCCTGGCTGCATTCTGGTGCTGGAGGCCTACCCGCCTGACAGCCAGATTGCCTGTCACCTGGGAAAAAATGACAAAAATGCTCAGCACGTCCGTTGTTAAATTTCGAAGGACCTGAGGGAAGCCCATCCTTCTGGGTCTCCCAAACGCCAAACTACACCCTGCCCTGTGCTTCCACCCGCTCACTCGCCACCTTCGAGCTAAAATCAAAGCCACTATAACATTCTCACCAGAAAAGTGCCAGACAAAAACCATCTCCAACAAGAAAGAATCATGCATCTCCCCTTGACATTCAACAGCATTACCATCACTGAATCCCCCACTATCAACGTTCTGGGGGTCACCATTGCGTAGAAACTTAACTGGTAAGGCCATATAAATACTGTGGCTACAAGAGCAGGTCAGAGGCTGTGATTTCTGCGATGGGTAACTCACCTCCTGACTCTCCAAATTCTGTCCACCATCTATAAGGTATAAGTCAGGAGTGTGATGGAATACTCTCCACTTGCCTGGATGAATGCAGCACCAACAACACAAGAAGCTCGACACCATCCAGGAAAATCATCCTGCTTGATCAGCACTCCATCCAACACCTTCGACATTCACTCCTGTACCACTGGTGCACAGTGGCAGCAGTTTATATCCTCTACAAGATGCACTGCAGCAACACACCAAGGCTCTTTGTTCCTGTACCACTTTACAATTGCTCCCTTATTTTATATTGGCTCTCTCTACTGAAATATATTCACACTTCTCAACATTAAATTTCACCAACCACGTGTCCGCCCAATTCAACCACTCTATGTCATCTTGAATTCTATCTCTATCCTCCTCACTGTTCAGAATACTTTGTGTCATCTGCAAATTTTGAAATTGTGCCCTGCACACCCAAGTCTAGATCATTAATATGCATCAAGAAAAGCAGTGATCCTACTAGCAACCCCTGGGGAACCTTATGTGAGCGTTTCTACTTTTCTTTGCAAAAAGTTCTTTAAGAGCTGATATTTAAATTGTGGACTGAGTGAAGTGTGCACAGACTGCAAAGCACCTGTTTCCAAGCAGCTCAACAGGGAAATGACAGGAAGATTTATGATTGTCACACGACTTGATTGTGGGTTTTAGTTTCACTTTACATTGTGAAAGAATTGTGGGCTGGACCAGCAGTATGCAGTCTGGGACCTGCTTGCTGATCAGAGAAAAGACCTACTCTCTCTAAAAAGAAGACTTGCCTCTCTTGGGAAAAGAAATCCTACATTTGAGGTGGTGGCTGTTGTCTGACGGAGGAAAAGACCCATGGAGAGGAAAAAGGCCCAGGAAAGAGGAATTGCTGCTCTCTGCGGAGGAAGACTGCTTTGCAGAGAGGAAGCCCTGCATTTGAAAAGCAGCAGTTTCCTACTGCCTCCAGTCTCTCAAGAATCCCTGCCTCAGGAGTGATTCCTGTTGCCTCTTGTGTTTTGAGAGATCCTGAAATCTCAAGAAAGCTACTATTGCTAGACTGCTATTTCAAACCCAAGCAAACCGGTTGCTACACCCTTTTGGTGAAAGACCTGTGTGTTGCCTGCTGTGGATGAATTGCCTTGAGCACCTAACCATCTCAGACTGTTCATCAACCTCGCCTGGAGCGACTTTGAGTGGTATTCGACTATTTGACTCTGGGGCACCTCACCGATCCGGAAATATCCTACCAGACCGTGATATAAAGGTCTGCAAAGGAAACCTGACTCAAGCCCGAATGCCGGACCCGGATGTCCGACCCGACCCAACCCAAACCTGGCACATGTCGTCGGGACCATCGGGATTGGGTCGGGTAGCATGTCTTTACTCAGGTACTGATGTAAATCAGGGGCTAGCCAACTCCAGCCCAACGGAACCCGACAACATGTGTTGGGTTCGGGGTGGGTCGGGCCGGACTTCCGGGTCCGGCATTTGGGCTCGGGTTGTGTTTCCTTTGCAGACCTTTACTGTGACAACCCAATTATTTTATTATTCCTAAGAAACAGTTGTAAACCGAAAAAGCCTTTTGAATGTATATGTGTTTGCATGAGGGTTAGGAAGAATAAGAAGTTTTAAAGTTATCTCATTATTGTTTAAGACTTAGTTTATTAATAAATAGTAAATGTTGTTGGGTAAGAAACACGGTTTGGTGTGGTTTATTCTGGGGGACAAATAGAGTGTTTAATTTGGCTACGTTCCGGTAGTTGGGTAACTTTACTAATATACTATGACCTGTGGAGTAGTGGGACTGAATTAACAGTGCATTACTTCCGCCTTGGTCATAACAAACCCCACTTGTACCTTCCTCCAGTCCAAAAAGCCCCTGTTTACCACTACTTCCTGTTGCCTGTCATTCGGCTAACTTTGTATCCATGTTCATCAGGTCCGTCTGCTAGTGTCCTTTAAATTGGGCTTCAACTTTGCTGGCAAGCCTGTTCTGTGGCACTTTATCAAACAAATGTCAAACTATCGTGGGAATGTGTGTTGCTGAAATTGCATGGCAGCTGGCATACCTTGGTACATGCTTCAGCAACAAAGAGACTGTGCTGACCGTGTTACTTTTTACTGAGCGAACAATGCATTAAAGACAATGTATTATTGTTAATAAAGGTGTGTACTGGCACAATAGTACAAAAGAAAGACAAGTAGCTCTTGATGATACACCTTGTGCCCATTCAGCCTATCCCTATATTGTTTACTCGGGCTCACTGGAACAAGCAGCTTCAATAAGGCGGCACCTTCTGATGATCTGAAACGTAACTATTTGAGTGTGTTAAATGGGATGTTGTGTGGTTGAGACCAAAGAGTCTATCCTTTTACTGAAGGGACAGATGCTTAGGTCCCAACCACACCAGAAAAAGTGCCAAAAGCCAACTGTGTGCTCCTGATCTCTGATATAGGTGGGAAAATACTTTACTGGTAGATCACATACTTTGAGCAGCGTTGGGATGGCCCCCCCAATGCAGTCCCACCACAGGGTAAGTTTCCAGCAGTGGGAACAGCAGCAACTCAGCTGCCTGGTGAACAGAAGTGGGCAACTAATCTGAAAGATTATTGGCCCAATTATGGGCGATTTTCCTGGGCTGCTGGCATTTTGCCAGTGGTGGCCCAGCCGCCTCCCGGGAGGCCCTCAGAACCAGAGGCTCCATAGCATGGGCAGGGGGGCTGCCAGTAACAAATGATGCCCCCCTTGGTCCCAACACTGCTGCTGGAGGGGATTCCCCTTTGTTCTCCAGGCCGTGCCTGCTTGGCTCAAGTAAAAATTTATTCTATGCTTACCCTTCCAAGGATGCCACAAAATGGAGGTGCCCTCTCATTTTCCTTGCTGCCTCAGCAGTGGCCACCTCTCTCAGTGACGCTGCTGAGGCTCCAGAGCCGCCGGCTCCTCTGACTGGGCTGGCAGTGGGAACGCATGCCCGCCATCCTTAATTGGCTGCCTCCCCCGCCTGCCAGCTTTAAAATGTCCCATCCTGGCAATATTGTATGGAAAGTCCCATCTCCCACCCGAGTGTACCGGGACTGCTTCGGCAAAGTCTAAACTAAACTAAACTAAACTAAAGTCCTGCTCCTTTAATCTAAGTCCCTCTCTGTTCAGCATTTTGGGCAGGATTTTCCCAGCCGCAGGGTGATGGGCTGGGAGGCTGTCGGGGAGGGGTTGGGCCTTGGAAAATAGAAGAGAGCTGCATCAGAACGGCTCCCCGATGCAGTCCCAGCAGCCAGACTGCCAGTGGATCGGCTGCCTGCCAAATGGAGGAAGGCAGCCTATTTCAATAATTAAGGCCCCAACTAAGGGCAATTTTCTCAGGCTGTTGACATTTTTCCAGTGGCTGAGTGGCTCCGATCCCGCCCCCCCCCCCACTCCCCACCCCCACCCCCACCGCCCCGCCGCACAGGGAGACCACCAGTTTCATGGAGGCAGCCTCCCAGTGGCAGCCAGTGCAGCCATTGGAGTTGGAGGCCCATGACCCAAAGAGAGGGCTGCAGGCAGGGAAGGCCTTCCTGTGGCCACAATGGGCCATCCAGAGAGGCCTGTCCGCCTGGCTCCTCCGATCTTTAATTTAAAACTTACTTTTCCGAGGACACCTCCACCCTCTTGATCCCTGACTTGCCTCAGCAGCGCCCACCTCTCCCTCTGATTGGGTCTGCAGCACCTACACCCGCCCACTGTCCTTAATTGGGCGGCGAGCCTGGAAGTGGCCAATTAGGAGGCCACACTATGGGAAGGTTACTGAGCTGGTCTCGCTAGCTGATGTCAGGGTCCTGAAGCCCGTGGCAAAATCCTGCCCTTTATGTAAGCATACACCTTGGCACTCAATGGGCCGAATCTTATCAGCCGTGCGGTGGCAACCTTGGAGCCGGGGGCAAATTAGAGGCGAGTGCAGATGTTGAGAGCAGCAATGACACATCTCTGTGCCCTGCTGAATGACGACTTACAGCCCAGGGGCTTCGGGAGACATCCTATGCCTGTGGCCCTCAAAGTGACAGTGGCTCTCAATTTTTATGCCTCTGCATCATTTCAGGGGCCCACTGGAGATCTTTGTGGGGTCACACAGTCACCAGTCACCAGTCAACAGGGAGGCCACCAATGCCCTGTTCCGGAGGGCCGGTGACTATGTCCGCTTCACAACGGACCCTGGAAGCCAGGCCCAGAAGGTCATCGGCACATTGTGGGATTCCCACAGGTGCAAGGGGTCATAGATTGCACCCATGTGGCCATCAAGGCCCCCGCCGGGCGACCAGCTGAATATGTGAACTGTAAGGGCTTCCACTCAATCAATGTGCAGCTCATATGTGATCACCGGAAATGCTTCATTTAAATCTGTGTCTGCTTTCTAGGCAGTTGCAATGATGCCTTCATGCCTTCATCCTGCGTCAGTCACAGTTGCCATTGCTGTTCACTGAAATGGCTCAAATGGAAGGGTGGCTTCTTGGAGACAAGGGCTACCCCTTGCAGACATGGCTCCTGACACCAGTGAGACACCCCACCACTGCTGCAGAAGACAGATACAATGCCAGCCACGGAGCTTCAAGAGCCACCATTGAGCAGGCGATCTGCACGCTGAAAATGCAATTCCGCTGCCTGGATAGATCGGGTAGTGCCCTGCAATACAAGCCAGAAAGGGTAGCTTGCATCGCTGCTGTCTGCTATGCTCTGCACAACTACACACTGTATAGGGGGGAGGCCTTGAGGATGAGGAGAGACATGAGCAGGACCCATCCTTGGATGATGAGGACTCTGAGGTCTTACAGCAGAAAAGGCACATGGGAGGACAGAGAGCATCCAGGCATCGCATACAGGGCAAGTAGACAGCTAGGAATGCACAGCAGTGCCTCATTGATGAAAGGTTCTCCACGCCATAGGAACCACCGTGGGCTCTGCATGCCACACAGCACCCTCATTCACCTGCTGTGCAGCAGTCCGCATCTGCAACATCTTTGTGTTCACCATTATTGGTAGCAGAATACTGAGCCATAGTCCATATTACTGCATCTGTGGAAACACACATGAGTGATACTGACATGGCAATTATGTTATTCCATACATTGGCAGTTTTGAAAGGCCAATGATGTAATGGGAGGAGCCACGATCGGTACATGCTGGCACACTTTATTCACACAGTAAAAACAATACACATGTTAGTGAAGACAATTTTGTTTTCGGCCTTTCTACATTATTGTGTCACCCATGCAGACCCATTTGTGTCACAATGCTTTTTGGAAATGCTTGTGGATTCTCCTACATGGTGCCACTTCTGCGCTAGCAGCCTGACTGTAGAAAGGCTGCTGATATGATTGCCCTTTGGCTGTGGATGACTTTGGCGGTCATATCCTGTGCGCACGAGGCCTAGAGGGCCCTGACTGGCTGAGAGAGTGATTGTCCATCCCTTTCCGGCATTGGACCCTTTGACACCGGATGGCCCCATGGCTACTCACCTCCTGTGCCATTTCCAGCCAGACTGCCTTGTTCAGGCAGGAGAGCCTCTTTTTACTGTTGCTGGTGAAATAGACCTCCCGCCTTGCCCACACAAACCTCGAGAAGAGTGACCAGGGAGGCTTCGCTGAACTGTGGGGCCACCCTAGAGCACCCCTTTGCCATCCTCGACTTTTGATGTGGTCCTTTAAATGCAAAGGTGACTCCACCGTGTAACTGCTCTAACCTCTGGCTGCAAGGTTTGTTTTGCACATGTTTGAAAACCAATGCAGGACTAGTGAGGAAATCTGTGCTGTTGTCATGGTTTTTCAACTATTACACATCGACACATGTTCATGAACACATTGCTTCTGCAGCAGCTGATCATAGTTATTGGTGTAATATTTCTAGTTGGCAATGCAGCTAGAATATGAACATATTTTCCTGTTTTCTTACAAAGATCATTTAATTGCAGTTACATGTATTTTCATATAACAGCAGAGAAATTAATGCAGATTCCAAATGCATATTAGTCTGCGGATTTTCACAGTCAGATGATTAGAAGCCCATAGTATGTAAATATTCTTCAATTATGGTTTCATTTCTGTTGTGCATTTGCCTTTTAAGGTACATTTAAGTCTCACGCCCTAGAATGTGCAAAATTAAGATTCTTCATCCAGGTGTGGCACACCTACAAGTAGAACTGTTACACTTGAGTGGAAGAAGAGGATTGCAACTTCACAGGACACTGGGACACAGCAGGGTAAGTATGTGGCAGCAAAGCAGAAAGTGCTGGGGAAACTCAGCTGGTCGGGCAGCATCTATGGAGAGAGAAGCAGAGTTAACTTTCAACAGACCTGAAAGGGAAAGCACCCACAAAGTTCAGCAATCTCCAGAAGATTCAATGTCCAAAATTCAACTATAATTTCTTAAAACATATTTTACATAGAAAAACCAGAAGCGGTCACGTAACACCATGCTGAAATTGACCGTTTGACTGTGGATGATGTTGTCATGGGACGACTTATAGATGAGGGATAGGAGATGGCCAAAAACAGATCCTTGAGGAACTCTAGAAGTAACGATGCGAAGGAGTGGAAAGAGAAGCCATTTCTGGAGATGCTCTGCCTATGATCTGATAGGTAAGAGTGGAACCAATCAAAGGCAATCCCATTGAGATGGACAACAAAGGAAAGGTGTTAAAGAAGAATTGTATGGTCAACCAAATCATCCACAGCCCCCCATCTCATTTTTTCTTAGGCACGCTTCCATATTGTCATCACTCTTTTAAACTTTAAAAACCCCTTCACAGTCTGTAGTAATACCTTGCATAGGCATTCCTTAACACCTAGCATTTCTTAGGATACAAATGGAGAAACATTTTATGACAGATTCCCTCACTTACATGGTATTATAATACACCCATTCACAAGACTATGTTGATTGATGGAGAAAGACGGGTCAAGGACTTGATGTAAGGAGTCCTGGCTCAAATTCATCTGCTATCAACCCAGATTACTGGGTTCTTAACAGTGACAGGGCAGAGGAAATTTGGGCTCAAGCTCTCCAAGTTGGTTGTGTCATACTGTGGACTTGGCCATCTATCTCACAGTTCTGGCTACAGAGGTGTGAGGCCCAGAGAATCTTCCAAGGTTGAAAAGGGAATGAAATCAATTATGTGCCCTTCATTGCATGGTAACCTGCCTCAAAATAATGCAAAAACCTGGTGCCCTGACTGGTAATTTAATGCCCACAAACAGTTAAATGGGCAGTGTATTCTTTCTCTTTCTTGACATGTATATTAAAGATTTATTGAAGCACGTGTAACAATAGTTACAGCTGTGCACCCAAAGCATATATTATAGATGGTATTGCAGAACAGAACACGTATAGCAATGTTCAGTGACATTTCAAATTTCAATAAATAATTTTCATGTTAAATAAGTAATTATGTTCACAGTCTGCTTTTAGAGGTACATATATTGTTACGGTCAAGTGAGGAGAGGTCAAAGTGCTTCCCTCTTTTCCCTCTCTTTGCTTGACCACAACAGGTTTAATTCTTTGTTAAACTGGACATCCTGGCCAATTCAGTAGTTGTTTGATTATTTACCTGCTATGATCATTACAAGAACCAATTGGACAGGTTTTCTGGAGTTAAACAAAGAAAGAGCTTAACTTTATTGTAATTAAACTGAACTAATTAAAATAATAATCTATGCACCAACTTTTACTCACTCACCCACACACACATACACACACACACATATACACACTAGGGGTTTACACAGACACAAATAGGTTACAGAGTGGGGAAGGGTAGATTGGTTGAGTTAGAATCCATAGAAAAAATGGTATACAGTTTGTGGAGTTTGGTGATTTGGCTGGCTTCTGGCTGAATTCAGTGCTCCTGAGGCTTTTAGTTTGAAGAGATAGATGACAGATTCGGTGGGTCTCTTGGAGACAGCGATGTGGATGATTTCCTCATTTGGCGTTTCTGATTGCAGCCAGAGTATGCAAAGGAGGTCAGTCAACGGGCAGGATTTGAAGCTTGCAAACTGGAATAGAGAGGGAGAAAGGGAGAGGGACTCCCACTTGGGTCTGCATGTGTCAGAGTCCAGATGCTTCTCCTTGATGCTGCAGAGAAACACAAGCTTAAAAACCACAGATGGGGAGGGGTTTGTCACCGTACAGTCTGACAGTGGTTCAAGCATAGTAGTTAGCAGTATTTCTTCTTGCTAAAAGCAAAAGAACAAAAAGTCCCCTTAAACTTCCTGGTTCTTGGTTCTTGCTGGGATGAGCAGACATTTCATCTCCCTCCTCACAGGCCTTGCAATGTAGGATAAAGTGTTGCAAATCAGGTTGCGATCTTAAGCTGCTAGCAAAGTCATCTTTTATCTGTTCCTTTTTAAATTTATTTTAAAAATATAAATTTAGATCTCCAGTCAGTGGATTATAGAAAATTATCATTCAACAAAGCAAGTTGGCGTGACAATATATATATTTTAAAACTTGCAAGTTTGCTACGAAACAAAAAACAATAAGTGGGCTTTAGGGTAGCTACTCAGACTGGCAAAGGTGGTGTTCCACAGGGATTGATGCTGGGATCACTGTTGTTCACAATTTGCATTCACAATTTAGAATCCGGATTAGAAGTACAATTTCAAATTTGCCAAATTGGGGAAGCAGCTGATACAAATAAATAATGCAACCAAGTACAAGATGACATTAATAAAGTAGAATGGACATGCGATTTGTAAAAAAAATTCTTTCATGGAATGTGGGCATCACTGGCAAGGCCAGCATTTATTGCCCATCCCTAATCACCCTTGAGAAGGTGGTGGTAAGCTGCCTTCTTGAACCACTGCAGTCCATCTGGTGCAGGTAGACCCATAGTGCTCCAAAGGGAGGGGGTTCTAGGTTTTTGACTCAGCGACAATGAAGGAATGGCGATATAGTTCAACGTCAGGATGGTGTGTGGCTTGGAGGGAGATTGCAGGTGGTGGTGTTCCCATGCATCTGCTGTCCTTGACCTTCTAGGTGGTGGAGATTGTAGGTTTGGAAGATGCTGTTGAAGGAGGCTTGGCGAGTTGATGCCATGCATCTTGTAGATGGTACACACTGCTGCCACTGTGTGCCAGAGATGGAGAGAGTGAATGTTTAAGGAGGTGAATGCAGTGCTGATCAAGCAGGCGGCTTTGTCCTGGATGGTGTTGAGCTTCTTGAGTGTTGTTGGAGTTGCACCCATTCAGGCAAGTGGAGAGTATTGCATCACTCTCCTGACTTGTGCCTTGTAGATGGTGGACAGGCATTGGCGAGTCAGGAGTTGAGTTACTCACCGCAGAATTCCCAGCCTCTGGCCTACTCTTGTAGTCACAGTATTTATATGGCTGCTCCAGTTAAGTTTCTGGTCAATGCTAACCTCCTAGGATATTGATTGTGGGGGATTCAGCAATTGTATGCCAATAAATGTCAAGGGGAGATGGTTAGATTCTCTCCTGTTGGAAATGCTCATTGCCTGGCACGAATGTTAATTGCCACTTATCAGTTTACTCTTGAATGCTCTCCAGGTATTGCTGCATATGGACATTGATTGCTTCAGTATCTGAGGAGCCACAAATGGTTCCGAACATTGTGCAATCATCAGCCAAAATCCCCAATTCTGACCTTATGCTGGAGGGAAGGTTATTGATGAAGCAGCTGAAGATAGTTGGGCCTAGGACACTACCCTGAGGAACTCCTGCACGTTGTCCTGGGGCTGAGATGATTGGCTTCCAATAACCACAACCATCTTCCTTTGTGCTTGGTATGCTTCCAACCAGTGGAGAGTTTTACCCCTGATTCCCATTGACTTCAATTTTGCTAGGGCTCCTTGATACCACACTTGGTCAAGTACTGCCTTGATGTCAAGGGCAGTCAGTTTCACTTCACCTCTGGAATTCAGCTCTTTTGTCCATATTTGGACCAAGGTTCAATGAGGTCAGGAGCTGAGTGGCCCTGGTGGAACCCAAACTGAGCATCAGTGAGCAGGTTATTTCTAAGTAAGTGCTGCTTGATACCACTGTCGATGATACCTTCCATCACTTTGCTAATGATCGAGAGTAGACTGATGGGGCGATCATTGCCCATGTTGAATTTGTCCTGCTTTTTGTGGACATGACATACTTCGGCAATTTTCCACATTGTAGTGTAGATGCCAGTGTTATAGTCGTACTTATATAGCTTGTATAGCTTAGCAAGGGGCACAGCTAGTTCTGAGGCACAAATCTTCAGTACTACTGCCGGGATGTTGTCAAGGCCCATAGTCTTTTGTTGTATCCAGTGCCTTCAGCCGTTTCTTGATATCACTTGGCAAATGAATTTCAATTTAGATGAGTATGAGATTGTGCATTTTGGTAGGAAGAATAAAGAGACCACATGATGCTTGGAAACTAAGAGCTGGATTTTGTGGAGGAGGTGGGGCTTCTGGCATTGGATCGAAATGGTGGGGGTAGCCCCGCTTCGACCTATTTGAGGCCACCCAGCGCGATCCTTCATTGTGCTGGAGGCAACGTTTCTGGCGCTGGAATCTCCTGCCCTTTAAAGACAGAGATCCTGCCTCCAAGAGCTGCCGGTCAATCACAGGGCCAGCAGCTCAACAGTATCAGCAGCACCACCGGGAATGGTGGCCACTGCCGGTACCCCAGAGGCCTTGGACCCAGGCCCAGCGCTGGAAACCCTGACCTCAGGTAAGTGAGGCGGGGTTTCTGGATCCAGGCCGGAGGGCCCCAGTGAGGAGGGGTGGGGATCTGGTTGCAAAGTCCAGAGCGAGGGGGGTTCCTGGGAGGTTCATTGTTTCCAGGCCGGGGCCCTCTGTGGGCCACAGGTTGCTCACGGAGGATGGACGCCATACCCCCCCAACCGTAAGCCCGCATGGAGGGTGGTTTATTTTACAAGGCGGCCTCCCCATGTGGCGGAGGCCCCCCCTGCTGCTGTTTAAATTCCAGCAGTGGTTGGGGGGGGTGGGGAAAAGAGGTCCTTAATTGGCCTTTAATAGGCCATTTAAGGGCTTCAATTGGCCTCTGAGCGGGAAAGCCATCATCGGCCTATCCAGCCCCAGGAAAATTGCTGAACGACAGAGCAGCGAAGGGCCCCCCCTGCTCGCAACCACCCTTCGCGATTCTATGGGCACTCCCCCCCCCCCCACCCCGCTCTGACCCCACCTCAGGGGGCCCATAAAATCCAACCCTATGAGTCTAAATGGGGTAAGGAGCAAAAGGATCCAGGAGCACATGTACACAAATCACGAGAAGAATGATGCAGGTTAATAATGCCATAAAAAAGCAAACTAAGCAATAGAGTTCATTTTGAGAGAATTGAAAAGCAGAGAACTTATGTTAAGCTTATAATGAACAGTGGTTAGAGCACACTTGAAGCATTGTGGGTAGTTCTGGTCTCCATATTGTAAAAAGGGATATAGCGGCATTGGTGAAGGTACAACAGAGATTCACAAGGATGATACCTGAACTGAGTCGATTTACTTATCAGGAAAGGCTGAACAGGCTAGGAATCTTTTCTCTAGAAAAGCAAAAGCTGAGGGGTGACCTGATGAGGGCTTTAAAATTCTAAAATGGTTTAATAGGGGAGAGAAAAAATGTTCACTTGTGGGGTATCCAACACTAGAGGTCATAAAAATAGGTTACGATCAGGTGAGAAAGGTGTCTCGGGGTCTGTTACTATCTTCACCTGGTCTTATTGTAATTTTAAACACAGTGTTTTGCGCTCCCCCTTTGTGAATCATTGTTCACAGCTTTCCAATTATAAGGCAAAGAATCCGACACACCAGGTTTTCACAGCTTTAAAGGAGAAAAGTGAAATTTATTAAAACTTAGACTAAAACTCTAATATGGTTGACGCCTACAGATATATGACACACCCACACTAGTATGCACATGCGATATACACATGCAGATAGGGACAGAAAAGTGAAGAAAAGATAAAGTGGAACAGTTTGAGGCTATATCTTGTTATTGTGCTTCGAGCGCAAGGTATTGTTCTTTTGTAGGTAATTCTTGTGTTTCGTTGGGGCCCAGTATTTTGCTTAAACCTTCTTCACGTAGGAGACTTTTCTGTCTTTGAGGTTCATGTGCTATCACAAGATTCAGTTCCGTGGGAAGGAGATGGGAATAGGCAGACAGGAGAGTGTTCTGCTTCAGTTCCAGGAACACACAGCGCTCTGAGTCCAAATTCTGTTTATCCAATTTTAAACTCCCCTAAAATAAAAGCAAAATACTGCGGATGCTGGAAATCTGAAACAAAAACAAGAAATGCTGGATTCACTCAGCAGGTCTGGCAGCATCTGTGGAAAGAGAAGCAGAGTTAACGTTTCGGGTCAGTGACCCTTCTTCGGAACTGACAAATATTAGAAAAGTCACAGATTATAAACAAGTGAGGTGGGGGTTGGGCAAGAGATAACAAAGGAGAAGGTGCAGATTGGACCAGGCCACATAGCTGACCAAAAGGTCACGGAGCAAAGGCAAACAATATGTTAATGGTGTGTTGAAAGACAAAGCATTAGTACAGATTAGGTGTGAATATACTGAATATTGAACAGCAGCAAGTGCAAACCTGAAGAAAAACAACCTGAAAAAAACAGTGGGTGAGCAAACTGAACAAACTAAGATGAAATGAAATAAATGCAAAAAAAGATTGTAAAAAATGTAAAAAGGAATGTAAAAAAAGAAGGAAGAAAAAATAACTAAAAATGACTAAAAATGAAAGTAAAGTGGGGGGCTGTCATGCTCTGAAATTATTGAACTCAATGTTCAGTCCGGCAGGCTGTAGTGTGCCTAATCGGTAGATGAGATGCTGTTCCTCGAGCTTGCGTTGATGTTCACTGGAACACTGCAGCAATCCCAGGACAGAGATGTGAGCATGAGAGCATGGGGGAGTGTTGAAATGGCAAGCGACCGGAAGCTCAGGGTCCTGCTTGCGGACTGAGCGGAGATGTTCCGCAAAGCGGTCACCCAGTCTGCGCTTGGTCTCCCCAATGTCGAGGAGACCACACTGTGAGCAGCGAATACAGTATACTACATTGAAAGAAGTACAAGTAAACCGCTGCTTCACCTGAAAGGAGTGTTTGGGGCCTGGGATAGTGAGGAGAGAGGAGGTAAATGGGCAGGTATTACACCTCCTGCGATTGCAAGGGAAGGTGCCCTGGGACGGGGACGAGGTGGTGGGGGTAATGGAGGAGTGGACCAGGGTGTCGCGGAGGGAACGATCCCTTCGGAATGCTGACAGGGGAAGGGAGGGGAAGATGCGACTGGTAGTGGCATCCTGCTGGAGGTGGCGAAAATGGCGGAGGATGATCCTTTGGATATGGAGGCTGGTGGGATGAAAAGTGAGGACAAGGGGAACCCTGTCACGGTTCTGGGAGGGAGGGGAAGGGGTGAGGGTAGAAGTGCGGGGAATGGGTCGGACACGGTTGAGGGCCCTGTCAACCACAGTGGGGGGAAATCCTCGGTTGAGGAAAAAGGAGGTCATATCAGAAGCACCGTCATGGAAGGTAGCATCATCAGAGCAGATGCGTCGGAGACGGAGAAACTGGGAGAATGGAATGGAGTCCTTACAGGAGGTAGGGTGTGAAGAAGTGTAGTCGAGGTAGCTGTGGGAGTCAGTGGGCTTATAATGGATATTGGTAGACAACCTATCCCCAGAGATGGAGACAGAGAAGTCGAGGAAGGGAAGGGAAGTGTCAGAGATGGACCATGTAAAGGTGAGAGAAGGGTGGAAATTGGAAGCAAAGTTGATAAAGTTTTCTAGTTCGGGGCGGGAGCAGGAAACGGCACCGATACAGTCATCAATGTACCGGAAAAAGAGTTGGGGGAGGGGGCCTGAGTAGGACTGGAACAAAGAATGCTCGACATGTCCCACAAAAAGACAGGCATAACTAGGACCCATGCGGGTACCCATAGCGACACCTTTTACTTGAAGGAAATGCATGGAGTTGAAGGAGAAGTTGTTCAATGTGAGAACAAGTTCAGCCAGGCGGAGGAGGGTGTTGGTGGATGGGGACTGGTTGGGCCTCTGTTCCAGGAAGAAGCGGAGAGCTCCCGCCCCGAACTAGAAAACTTTATCAACTTTGCTTCCAATTTCCACCCTTCTCTCACCTTTACATGGTCCATCTCTGACACTTCCCTTCCCTTCCTCAACTTCTCTGTCTCCATCTCTGGGGATAGGTTGTCTACCAATATCCATTATAAGCCCACTGACTCCCACAGCTACCTCGACTACATTTCTTCACACCCTACCTCCTGTAAGGACTCCATTCCATTCTCCCAGTTTCTCCGTCTCCGACGCATCTGCTCTGATGATGCTACCTTCCATGACGGTGCTTCTGATATGACCTCCTTTTTCCTCAACCGAGGATTTCCCCCCACTGTGGTTGACAGGGCCCTCAACCGTGTCCGACCCATTCCCCGCACCTCTACCCTCACCCCTTCCCCTCCCTCCCAGAACCGTGACAGGGTTCCCCTTGTCCTCACTTTTCATCCCACCAGCCTCCATATCCAAAGGATCATCCTCCGCCATTTTCGCCACCTCCAGCGTGATGCCACTACCAGTCGCATCTTACCCTCCCTTCCCCTGTCAGCATTCCGAAGGGATCGTTCCCTCCGCGACACCCTGGTCCACTCCTCCATTACCCCCACCACCTCGTCCCCGTCCCAGGGCACCTTCCCTTGCAATCGCAGGAGGTGTAATACCTGCCCATTTACCTCCTCTCTCCTCACTATCCCAGGCCCCAAACACTCCTTTCAGGTGAAGCAGCGGTTTACTTGTACTTCTTTCAATGTAGTATACTGTATTCGCTGCTCACAGTGTGGTCTCCTCGACATTGGGGAGACCAATCGCAGACTGGGTGACCGCTTTGCGGAACATCTCCGCTCAGTCCGCAAGCAGGACCCTGAGCTTCCGGTCGCTTGCCATTTCAACACTCCCCCATGCTCTCATGCTCACATCTCTGTCCTGGGATTGCTGCAGTGTTCCAGTGAACATCAACGCAAGCTCGAGGAACAGCATCTCATCTACCGATTAGGCACACTACAGCCTGCCGGACTGAACATTGAGTTCAATAATTTCAGAGCATGACAGCCCCCCACTTTACTTTCATTTTTAGTCATTTTTAGTTATTTTTTCTTCCTTCTTTTTTTACATTCCTTTTTACATTTTTTACAATCTTTTTTTGCATTTATTTCATTTCATCTTAGTTTGTTCAGTTTGCTCACCCACTGTTTTTTTCAGGTTGTTTTTCTTCAGGTTTGCACTTGCTGCTGTTCAATATTCAGTATATTCACACCTAATCTGTACTAATGCTTTGTCTTTCAACACACCATTAACATATTGTTTGCCTTTGCTCCGTGACCTTTTGGTCAGCTATGTGGCCTGGTCCAATCTGCACCTTCTCCTTTGTTATCTCTTGCCCAACCCCCACCTCACTTGTTTATAATCTGTGACTTTTCTAATATTTGTCAGTTCCGAAGAAGGGTCACTGACCCGAAACGTTAACTCTGCTTCTCTTTCCACAGATGCTGCCAGACCTGCTGAGTGAATCCAGCATTTCTTGTTTTTGTTTAAACTCCCCTAGTTGGCCAGCAGATGATCACGTGACCAACTGGTTTGACCAGGCCACTTCTGTGTATTGGGGCGGGGACTGGTTCCTTTGTTTCAACATTGTCTGGTACTATGCAAATGTCTTCCCAGTCAGGGGCATGCAATTGTAAGTTTTAATGTTCATGTGGCGAAATAGTGTGTGCCTCAGTCTTGGCAGGTGGGGAGCTTGCCTGACACCTCCACACCCAGGGGAATGAAATGTGATTTGAAAAGAAAGACACATTTTATTACAGAGTTTGAAAGAAATATAAGATACAGAAAGAAAAACCATGCATTTCTCTCATTCATTTCCATTCACTCGCCAATCTTAAAGCTTATTAAAAATGGTCTGTTCTGGGTGCCAGGGCTGCTTTACAAAGACTTTTGACTTCAGGGGATAGGTGGTTCCCTTTTCCTCTAACTGTGAGGGAGGAGTCTTTGTTACTCTCCTCTTTGTTCTCTGGGACACTCCTACCTGCAGGCATTTGTGTAGACTTAACTGAACTCTCCTGTGACACTTCGACTAGGTGAGGCATCACCCTCACGGTTTCTGTGCCCCCAGAGGTCTCTCTTTGTTTCTGCAGGTTCCTGTAAATGATGTTCGCAATTCTGGTGGGTCTGCATTTACAGAGGAGGATGTGGGATCTAACTTTTCACATTTTTGGGGGTTGGTAGACCAGACAGTAGGGGTTTTCATCGGGGATTCTTCCCGGACTTCCTTTAACCTGCCCTCTGGGTCACTTTTTCCCTTCTTTTTCTAAATTTTTGCCAGCCATGTTCTTGCCTGTCCTCTTTTGTTCTCGGCAGGGGTCCCTTACAGTTCACTAGCCCTCTGCTAGAGGGTCCTCCTAACACTGGTACAGGACTTAGGCGTTCAGGTTTCACTGTAGGTTGGGGTTTCCTCTTAACCTGGCATATGTGGCAACTCCTGCAGTATTCCACCACATCTTTGTTTTATACAGTCAAACTGCTGTCTTATGCGGGCTTTGGCCTTTTGTATACCGACATGTACAGCTACTGCAGTCTCGTGGGTCCTTCTTAATATTTCTCTCCGGTACCTCTGTGGCATCACTAATTGGTGAACTACTGTCCACTCCTTGCCCTCAGGTCTGTGAGGGGAACTCCATTTCCTCATCAGTACCTCATTCTTTAAATAGTAGCAATCAGGGACTCCCTCTGCTTCACTTTCAGACTGGGCAGCCTGTGCTAACTCTCGTAATATATGGGTCAGCTCGCAGAGCCTCATCTAGGGAAAATCCATATAATTTAGTTTAGAGATACAGCACTGAAACAGGCCCTTTGGCCCACCGAGTCTGTGCCGACCATCAACCACCCATTTATACTAATCCTACACTAATCCCATATTCCTACCACATCCCAATCTGTACCTATATTTCCCTACCACCTACCTATACTAGGGGCAATTTATAATGGCCAATTAACCTATCAACCTGCAAGTCTTTGGCATGTGGGAGGAAACCGGAGCACCTGGAGGAAACCCACGCAGACACAGGGAGAACTTGCAAACTCCACACAGGCAGTACCCAGAATTGAACCCGGGTCGCTGGAGCTGTGAGGCTGCGGTGCTAACCGCTGCGCCACTGTGCCGCCCACTGGGTCTCCTAACTTTCCAAAGAAAGTCTCGGACAGGCAGACCTCATGGTCATTTGCCTGCAGTGCCAATGCAGTCTCCTCTGGGGGAGCTGGTTTGATCATGGCCTGATCCATTACACGTTCAAGGACTCTGAAGGAGACCGTCTCCTGCCACTGCCCTGTCTCTCTCACCTCCTGCGGTCTTTCTTTCACTATGGGGGGCACTACGACCTTCACCCAAACCAGATCATTACCTAGGAGCAGGTCAACCCCATCCACAGACAAACTAGGGACAATCCCTATGGTTACCGGTCCCGAAACTAGGTCGCACTCCAGGTGCACCCAGTGTACAGGCACAGGCATACACTGCCCTCCAATACCATTCACCACCATTCTGGTGTTCACTGCACTCTCTGGGGGAAAGGTCAGGCCTTTTCCCAGTAAAAGGGATCTGGTGGCACCTGTGTCCCTGAGAGTCAGTATGGGCTTGCTCGGCCCACTCGAGGGATATGGGGTTACTTTCCCTTCAAATACAAAACCCTGATAATCTATTAACCTATTAACCTATTAACTTTTCCTGCACTGGCCGTAGTAAGCTTCCTGGGTTGCACTCTTACTGCAGTTAAAGCCACAGCTTGTTCTGCGCTTTGCATCAGGTTCCCGTCTGCACTGAGTGGGTGTGCCCTAATTCACCCTACCAGTTTCCCCTTTAGTTTCCAGCAGTCTACTTTTAAATACCCTGCCTTATTACAATGGAAGCACACATGTCTCCGGGTCTCACTTTTGTTCACAGCACCTTCCTTTTTGGCTGGAGGAGGGTCCCCTGTGTCTCCTGCTTTCCTTTCTCTTCCAGGACTACCTGGACGGATATCACCTTCCCACCCTTAGTCCTTTTTGGATTTGTGGGAGTGATTAGGAAGAGTTCTGCCCTGGGAAACCGACTTATAAATTAAAGCAAACTCATCGGCTAGAATAGCCACTTGCCGGGCTCCTTGAACCTGCTGCTCCTCTACATGAGTTTTTATTGAGAATGGGAGAGAGTTTTTAAATTCCTCTAACAGGATTACTTCTCTGAGAGTCTCAAAGCTGAATTGTATTTATAAAGCCCTCAGCCACTGGTCAAAAGCCAGCTGCTTACTTTTTCCAAACTCCAGATAAGTTTGATTGGCATGTTTTTTGAGGGTTCTAAACTTTTGGCGATAGGCTTCAGGTACTAATTCATATGCCCCGAGGATAGCATTTTTGGTCAGTTCAGAATTTGATGAATTCTCATCTGGAATAAACAAGGAATAAACCTCATGGGCTTTTCCAGTTAGTTTGCTTTGCAGTAAAAGAGACCAGGTCTCAGCTGGCCACTTTAGCTGCCTTTACAGTTTGTCGCAGACACGAAAAATGCCTCCACATCTTCCTCATTGAATTTTGGAACTAATTGAGTGAGTTTTAGCAATCTTGTACCCAGCCCTGAAATTGCTCCTCCATATTGGCCATGCTTTCACTATGATTACTCTGCCACGCCCTCTAGCTAACTCAAGCCCATGACCTCTACCAACAAGAAGGACAAGTGCAGCAAATACATGGGAACACCACCACCTGCAAGTTCCCCTCCAAGTCACACACCATCCTGACTTGGAACTATATCGCCATTCCTTCACTGTCGCTGGGTCAAAATCCTGGAACTCCCTTCCTACCAGCCCTGTGGGTGTACCTACCCCAAATGGACTGCAGCAGTTCAAGAAGGCAGCTCACCACTACCTTCTCAAGGGCAATTAGGGATGGGCAATAAATGCTGGCCTGGCCAGTGATGCCCACATCCCTGAATGAATAAAAAAAAAAGCTGCCTTACCTCTCTTTCTTTGCATTATTTCTGGAATATTCTTTCTCTCTCTCTCTCTCCTTTCTCTCTTGTTCTTTCTCTTGTATTTCTTTCTCTTCATGTTCCTCTTGGAAGGCTCTCTCTTTCTCCCTCTCCTGCCTCTCTCTCTCTTTCTCCTGTCTCTCCCTTTCTCTATCTCTTTCCCTGTCTTCTACGCGTTGAGCCGAATAGCCAGTTTCTGTGCTGTAAATTCTATGTAATTTTATGTAAGTTGCTAATTGCAGGATATGAAAGGGGCCCAGCATTCACTCGCTTACCTTAGAACAGACAGAGAGAAATCTGTAAGGAGAATTGTTGTGAGACCCATTTTATAGAGAGCAGCATTTGTGGAAGCTTCCGTGTAGCGTGCTCATCCAGTCTCTCTGGCGTCAACCGATGCCGAGGTCAGCGTGACCTCTGACATGGGAATTTCATACCCTTGCAAAATGAAAACACTTACTAAATGAACCACTAATATAGAACTTAGCCATGCAGCCCAGAAAGGTCTCAGGTTTAAATCCTCTTCTGTGCTGAGTGCTAACCTCAGCATTCCTACAGGAAAAAAAAGAAAAACCAGTCAGGGTTTGTTTGCTCTTCTGAAATAAATCCAGTGTCCACTTGGAAGAAAATCCTCTATCTGGGCATCAGCTGAGAATTGGAGTGGTTTTGTGGATAGTAGGGTGTATTTTCCCATCCTGGTGGGGTCTAGTGGGGAATGAGTAAGTGCTAATGCAAAGCAAGCCAGGAGTACATTGAACTAAATGCACATAGTTTTCCTAGGTCAGCTTATTTGTATAACTATTCATAGCGCCTTGTGTGGCCTTGGCATTGTGTGGGAGAGTTGGCCTAATTTGGAGTGTGGGAGGGTGCAGTGGGTGTGGGGGGTGGATGGGGGTGAGTGGGGGGGAGTGGGTAGGGAGAAGCTGTCAAATGATGCGTTAGGTGAAATTTAGTGGAAAAGAGTTACTCAAAGGTAAGGAGCAGTGTAGGGTGGGGGAGGGGCTCAAGAGGTATTTTGACCCATTATCTGTTTTTTGCCAAAGCTGATGAAAAAGAGAGGAAAATAAAAGGCTGAAATGAAGTGAAACAAAAGTCCAATGTGGAGGCACAAAATGAAGTTTGCAGCCAGACGACAGACAGATGCATCACCTGACCATCCCGTTTTATGGCAGAGAATGTGAACATTATACTCATGAGGTGGGTGGCCATGCTTAACAATCCAGAGTACACTCTGCGTGAGAATGTGCCTTTCACAATCTCAGGACAGGGAAGGAGTTATAAGCAAAATTTAGAGATTTGGGGAAGTGGAGAAGGCAGGATATGACTCAAAGGGGAATTCCTCTAATGACTGCAACTATGTTTGTACGGACAATCGGAGAGCAATGAATAATCTTCTGTTTATTTAATGTCTTTTATAACCTCAGTAGTTTCAAAATACTTTAAAGCCAATTAAGTTCTTTAGAAGTGAAGTTGCTGTTGTATGAACTGTGAAACCGATTTGCAGATGTCCCCGCAAACAGATCATCTGTTCTTAATGATGTTGCTTGAGGGATAAATATTGGCCAGGACACCAGGGGTAACTTCCTCGCTTTTCTTCAAAATAGTGCCATGAGATCTTTTACGTCCACTTGAGCAGACTTACCGGGCCTTGGTTTCACATCTTATCTAAAAGGTGGCACCTCCAACAATGCAGCACTCCATTGGGACAACAGTGCCGTGTAAGCCTGAATTAAACCTGAAGCATTAACAGGAAAGGGGTGAAGTGACCTTTTGATCCGCCGGCATTCACGGTGCCAGCCTGTAGAGTGGTTCAGCTGCAGGTTGTATTAGAACAGGTGGCACAACTGTGTTACTGCCACTCAGGTGAATCAGAGCCTATGCATACAGAGTTCCCTAAATAAATCCAGGCAAGTGAGCCTCTGTCTGTGTTTACAGTTGGTGGCTCACTCCTGTGCTGCGACATCTCCTGCCTGGGCTCCTCTAATTGCTCATTCTTCACTTGCTGTGCCAATCACAAATATAGCAGGATTTCCAGTGGGATGCCCATTGCCAGAATTTCTAGAACCAAAGCAGAATGTAGCCATGCTGGAGCCTGGCATGAAAGCCTCTCGTCAAGTAAGTAGGTGATCAAAGCAGGGGCAACAGAAAAATCTACACTGAAGGCTTAGAAACCACATTTCAAAAACAAAGCTACAGCGTCCCATGTGCTCCTTTAAATCACCATCAAAAGGAGAAGCTGGAAAATCTGAAATAAAAATGGAAAATTAGGATTTAAAGGCAGGAAATGCTTGAAATAAACAGTAGGTCAGTCAGCACCCGTGAAGGGAAAAGAGACTGTGACTTTTCGGATGTGTGCCTTTCATCAGATCTGTTTTTACAACTTCATAAAAGGGCGTTTATCTTATGAAAAATTAGAATTTAATAAGATCATACAAGCTTTATTTAACACAGTAAATAGTTAATGCTGAGAGCTGCCATTTTGAATGTCAGTTCACTTTTTACACTGATCAAATGAATCTATTGAGAAATCACATATTTAGATGCAGCAAATATAAAGAATTGGAGGTCGGAGGAATCAATGAAAATTGAGAGATTTGGGGTTGAGCATGGAGAGGGCAGGATGTAACTCGTAGAGAAAATATTTGAAAGAAATACCTCCAAATCCCTTCTGTGACACACCTATGTTTATATAGAGCACTATCATCGGTAAGTCACACTATGCAGGCTGCTGATAACAAAGTAAGAAAAACTTCCATTTCTATAAGGTCTTTCACAACCTCAGGATGTTGCAAAACTCTTTACAGCCAACAAAGTACTTTTGAAGTGAACTGTTGTAATGTAAGAAACATGTGACTCTCACATAATGAGTGGTTAAGATCTTGAATGCACTGCCTGAGAGTGCAGTGGAGGCAAATTCAATTGTGGCTTTCAAAAGGGAATTGGATAAGCAGTTGAAGAGAAAATTTTGCAGGGCAATGGTGAAAGGGCTGGGGAGTGAGACTAGCTGATTGCTCTTGCAGAGAGCAACAATGGGCCGAACGGCCTCCTTCTGTGCTGTAACCATTCTATGATTCTATTACATCGTTAGGACTGTTACTACAGCTTCAGCTAGATGCTGATGAAAGGTCATCGAACTGAAATCTTAACTCTGTTTCTCTCTCCAATTCCCTTTTGAAAGCCGCAATTTAATCTGCCTCGAACAGGTGCTGCCACACCTACATTTTCTGTTTTTATTTCTGTTAGATGCTGTTTACTTGTCTGCGGAGAGACCTGCTGGTTGCACTCTGGAAGAGCATTTGGTCAAAAATTTCTACTCCTGTAAAATCAGCTGAAGGTGTTCCATGCTTAAAGTGGTTTGTTGCTTCATTGCGTTAAATCGTAACTGGTCTGAGTTCCCCTTCTGTTTGACACCATTAAATGTGTTTTGGCGACCCCTTGTGTACATTTCTGGTACTGAATGTCCTAAATCAGTGAATACCAAATACAAGTAGGGCTGTCGTGTTTTTGCTGATAAAGTGGATGTGTGTACAGAGCAATCGAATGATGGTGGAAAGCAGTAATGGATAAACTGTCCTGGCTCTGAGCATTCCCTTCCCTCAAAACTAAGTGCCTGCAACTTCATTTTCTTCATTTAGAAAGACACAGATTAGTCAAAGACAACACGAATTTGTTAAGGGAAGGTCATGTCTGATGAACATGATTGAATTTTTAGAAGAGATAACAAGGGAGGGTTGATGACAGTAGTGCATTTGATGTAGTCTATATGGATTTTAGCAAAGCTTTTGATAGGGTCCCACATGGGAGACATGTTACAAAAGTAAAAGCCCATGGGATCCAAGGCAAAGGGGCAAGTTGGATTCAAAATTGGCTCAGAGGCAGGAAGCAAAGTTTTAATGACTGGAAGACTGTTTCCAGTGGGATTCCGCAGGGGTCAGTGCTAGGTCCCTTGCTTTTTGTGATATATATCAATGATTTGGACTTGAGTGTAGGAGGTACAATTAACAAGTTTGCAGATGATTGTGGTTGATAATGAAGAATGATAATGAAAAGGAAAGCTGTAGACTGCAGGAAGATATCAATGAACTAGTCAGATGGGCGGAACAGTGGCGAATGAAGTTCAATCCTGAGAAGTGTGTGGTAATGCATTTTGTGATGTCCTCGGGGCTTGAGTGAGGTTTAGCCGAGGTTGCTGTAAGATATGGGTCAAAGACAGAGAGACAAAAACTGCAGCAGTTGAACATAAAGGCTTCTTCTTTTATTCTGTCTGTTTTAGTTTAGCTAGCATGTGTGTTCTACAGCAGCCTCTGGAGTACACAAGGCACAATGCAACTGTAATTTCAAAATATTACAACATAACAACCCTCCCCTTCTTAGTAAATAGAGACATAGCATGTTTCAATGTTTGGGTTCTTAAAATGTAAACGATAAAATTAAACATAAATAGTTCATTTCGTAACATAGTCACTTGAGTATGGTGGGCGTTTTCTCTCATGAGTAGGATATCGTCTGACATCAGGTGTAGTCTCATTTGACTCATTCTTTATCTGAGGTGTCTATGTCAGAATCAGATTCAATGCTTGCGAGTTTTGTTTCGGTGCTTTGAAGAATGATACATTTCTCGTGATGATTTGTGAACCGCACTTAGCAGTGATCATTGATCCATTTGTTTTGGCCACGACAAATGGTTGGATGAAATCAGGACTTGTTTGCTTTCCCAATATGCCCATCACATTTCACAAGTACTTTATCACCTGGCTTTAGCAGTGTAGCTCTCAATTTCATATTTCCCTCTGCATTTACCTTCATTCAATCCTTACGTTCTCGATTGCATTCACAT
Source organism: Heterodontus francisci (assembly GCF_036365525.1). Lineage (NCBI taxonomy): Eukaryota > Metazoa > Chordata > Chondrichthyes > Heterodontiformes > Heterodontidae > Heterodontus > Heterodontus francisci. Next base: position 51,964,444 of record NC_090374.1, read on the forward strand.
ACATGTTGATCATTAGCTCCACAAGGTAGCTCAGGTGGACGTGTGTGCATAGGGTGTACAAAGATGAGTGTAGCTGGATGTTTTCCAGTAGTCAAGTGACATGTCACTATAATTACGAAGAAAGTGATATAGTTCTTGCATCCTTGACTTGTTCTCAGCTATAGCTGAATGTATCACTTTTTTCAAGGTTTTTCAAGGTTTGCATGACTTCACCATTAGCTCTTGGCTAACTGAGTGTGATTTTCCTATGAGTGAATTCTAGGTAGTTTGCAAATTTGCTGAGCTCATTGCTGTTGAACTGGGATCCATTGTCACTTCTTACCATTTGAGGGATTCCAAACAAAGTAAAGATCTGGTCAACCTTTGGGATGACTACTTTCATTGAAGTTGACATAGCTAATTCTACGATTGAGAATCTGCTGTAGTCGTCAGTGACAATAAGCAAGTGTTCTTCTGTGGGCAAATCTGCAAAGTTAATGCTGACTTCAATCCATGGTCTTGGAGGTAGTTCAGACATCTTGACAGGATCATGAAGATTTGACATTGTGGTCGCTTTCCATGGCAAACAATGATTTTGTGCTCTACCATACGGTCAATTTCTGGGAACCATAACTTTTCCTTAGGGAGGTGTTTGGTTTTAACTATTCCCTGGTGTCCTTCACGTGCTATATTGACAATACAGTCCCTCAATGAGTGTGGAATGACAATACAGTTGTTGCGTAATACAATATCAGATGTGGTTGTAACGGTGAGCTCATTTCATACATTGTGGACCTTGTAGTGTGTGAATGATTTCGTTTGTAGACGATTTCTCGATCACATTTTTCCAGTTTCAAGATTCCATAGCCATCATATATAGTTGCAAAGCTTCATCTTGTTTTGTTGTTGCTTTGATGTCAGCTGGTTTTAGTGACTTTGCCACTACGTGCTTACATAGTTTAGATGTTGTTCAGCAACCTTTTCCTCACAACTACTAGGACTGACTGTCGGCAATGGATGTCACGAAGGATAGTCTGCTGGGTTGAGTTTGCCTGGCTGATACTTAACATGGAACTCATATTCTTGTTCAACGTTCTATTTGAGTGGGTGGTTTGCTATGTGGATTGTTGAACAAGCTCACTAGTGGTCTATGATCGGTTATTACTTTAAACTTGCTTCCATATAACTACAGATGAAATTGTAAGATACCCCATGTGATTTGAGAGGGCTTCTCTCTGTGAATAACTTTGCTCTACAGGTGTTCATGATCTGTTTGCCATCGCAATGATTGATAAGTTATCTGTCTTGTCCTTATTCATGAGAACTGCACCCCCATGCCAACCGGGCTTTCATCCATAACTAGCTGAATGGTTTTCACAAGGTCGAAATAGACATATGTGCAACTCACTGACAAACGTCATTGATCTGGTGTACCACCTGTTTGTGTGATTTAGCCCATTCCCATTTGGTGGTCTCTTTTGTCAGATTGTGTAGGGGGGCAGATAGCGTATCAAGGTCAGGAATGAAGCGACTACAGTCCGTGACGAATCCTTGCGGACTCCGGACTTCATGTATGTTTATAGGTTCCGCAGTGTTTGCAATGGCTTCAACTTTCCGTGGATCTGGTGATAATCCTTCACCACTGAACACATGACTGAAGAACTCAATTCTGATTGCATTGAATAAGCACTTGTCTTTGTTAAAGGTGAGGTTATATTCTCTGAAATGTTGTAGGCACGCATGTAGGCATGACTTGAGTTCACTTTCGGTGCGGCCATAGATGAGAATGTCATCACTGATTTTCAGTGTGTCTTTAAGTCCTTGAAGTGCAGATTGAATCGAGTACTGAAATACCTCAGCTGCTGAGCTGACTCCAAAGTTGAGCCTCTTGTATTGGAAAAATCCAATGTGAATAACGAATACAGTAAGATATCTGGATTCTTCTGCAAGCTCAATTTGATGATAGCCTGCATTGATGTCAAATTTAGCAAAGTGTTTAGCACCATTCACTTTCTCTATGATGTCATCTATTGCCAGTGTCGAGTGTCTTTCTCGTTGTGTGGCTTGCTTTGATGATTGCATATCAACACAGATTCTAAGCTGGTTCTCGCTCTTGGGTTTCTTGACAACTTGTATGGGTGAGACCCAAGGGGTAGGCTCATCCCCAACTTTCTCAATAATGTCAAGGTCAAGTAGGCATTGAAGTTCCTTCACTGTCTGTTTCCTGACATGAAATCTGTTGATGTGCAACTGGGAGCACATTAGGGTCTACCAGCAGCTTGCACGTAACACCTTTCAGCTCACTGATACCAGTGAAGCGATCAGCATACGGTTCTGGAATGTTTTTGTTAGGTGAAGGAATAAGGAGTATGTGACTGCAATCATGTGCAGATCTGTTGCTGTGTGGAAACTGATAAGCCTGTCACATTCTCCTGATATGACATAGAATAGAGCTTTCGTTCTAGTGTCTTTGAATGAGACTGGCATTTCAAAAGTTCAGAGAATTTTCAGTGGTTTGTTAATGTTTTAAGGGAAAATTTTCATATTCCCTGGTTTGCAGAGAATGGGGCAATCCTGAAGTTGGTTGAATATTTTGCCCCCATGACATTGGCAGATGCTCCTGTGTCTATGAGAGCATCTACGTCCAAGCAACGTCCAAGTGTCTGAGAAAGAGGACAAAAGTATGTTCAGGGTCATCCACCTCTACATTAGCTACATTCTCTCAACTTTTACCTGTGATATGCATATATGGCACCCTTCTGTTTGTATTGGTCTTAGTAGTTGATTTTGCTGATCAGCGACAAACACAAGCAAAGTGGTTGGGTTTTCCACAAGCTTTGCACTGTTTACCAGTAGCAGGACACTCTGTCCAGTGTGGGAAAGCACCAACACAGTGGAAACATTCTTTGGATAAGTTGCAGCTCTGTCTGTGAAATGGCTGGTGTTGCTTTGCAGGTGGTTTCTTGGCACATGAGCAATGAATAGTATTCACAGGAGTTGAAATTGGATTGTGGTAGTTACCGTTAGCGACCTCAACTTCAGTAGCTCTGGACTTTGAGAGCGATAGTGATCTTGCCGACTCCAGCAGCTCTGACAGCTTTCTGTCTTTCTCGAGTGCTTTTCGCTGTAGTTGACTGGAAAGACAGCCTTCGATTATTTGTGTTTTGATTTCCTGTTCGACATGTTTAGCATCACTGAAGTCACATCTGGTTGCTTGTTGCCTCAAACGCATGCAAAATTGGTCAATTGTCTCATTTGTTTCTTGCTTAATGCGTCGTAAGATAATGGTTTCGCACATGGTGTTTTTCTTAGGCGTGAAGTAGGTCTGTCGTGTATTTTTTGCTGAATTGTAGTAATTTTGCTCAGGCATAAGTGTCTCAAAGATATCTTCTAATTTTTCACCTCCATAGTGTAGAAGCAAAGCCATTTTCTTGTGTGGTCTATGATTGCGAAACTTGCCATCACACCTTCGAAATGTCACAGTCACTTTTGCCAATGTGGGGATATGAATGATGGCTCTGAATGGACAACAAAAGGTGGTAGGTTGGGCATAGACAACACCATACGGATCAGCAATGCAGTGATAAAGGATCCGGGATCGCGTTCCTTTTCAGAAGCTACTTCCCTGCAGTGATCAGAGATTATACATTATATTTTTTGATTGTCTGGTTATTTTGGAGAGATACACTGCACCAGCTTCCTGTGTGTCACTCTAACAGTCTCCAAGTTAAAATGCTGTCTGTGAAAGTAGACAAAAATCTTCCAAAATTTTCATACCTGAAAGCAATGTTCCCATTTAAAAAAATCCTTTTTCTGTTTACCGCATTGCCGTTGTGATGTCTTTGGGACTTGAGTAAGGTTTAGCCAAGGTTGGTGTAAGAAATGAGGCAAAGCCAGAGAGAGAAAGACTGCAGCAGCTGAACATAAAGGTTTCTCCTTTTACTCTGTTTCAGTTTCACTTTGCGAGCATGTGTGTTCTACAGGAGCCTCTGGAGTACAGAAAGCACAATGCAATTGCAATTTCAAAATACTATAACACTATACATTTGGGAAAGGCTAACAAAGCAAGGGAATGCACAATAAATGTTAGGATACTGAGAAATGTAGAGGAACAAAGGGACTTTGCAGTGCATGTCCACAGATCCCTGAAGGGGGCTAGACAGGTAGACAAGGTGGTCGAGAGGACACACAGGATACTTGCCTTTCTTGGCCAAGGCATAGAATATAAGATAAAAGCAAAATACTGCGGATGCTGGAAATCTGAAACAAAAACAAGAAATGCTGGAATCACTCAGCAGGTCTGGCAGCATCTGTGGAAAGAGAAGCAGAGTTAACGTTTCGGGTCAGTGACCCTTCTTCGGAACTGACAAATATTAGAAAAGTCACAGATTATAAACAAGTGAGGTGGGGGTTGGGCAAGAGATAACAAAGGAGAAAGTGCAGATTGGACCAGGCCACATAGCTGACCAAAAGGTCACGGAGAACAGGCAAACAATATGTTAATGGTGTGTTGAAAGACAAAGCATTAGTACAGATTAGGTGTGAATACACTGAATATTGAACAGCAGCAAGTGCAAACCTGAAGAAAAACAACCTGAAAAAAACAGTGGGTAAGCAAACTGAACAAACTAAGATGAAATGAAATAAATGCAAAAAAAGATTGTAAAAAATGTAAAAAGGAAGAAAAAATAACTAAAAATGAAAGTAAAATGGGGGGCTGTCATGCTCTGAAATTATTGAACTCAATGTTCAGTCCGGCAGGCTGTAGTGTGCCTAATCGGTAGATGAGATGCTGTTCCTCGAGCTTGCGTTGATGTTCACTGGAACACTGCAGCAATCCCAGGACAGAGATGTGAGCATGAGAGCAGGGGGGAGTGTTGAAATGGCAAGCAACCGGAAGCTCAGGGTCCTGCTTGCGGACTGAGCGGAGATGTTCCGCAAAGCGGTCACCCAGTCTGCGCTTGGTCTCCCCAATGTCGAGGAGACCACACTGTGAGCAGCGAATACAGTATACTTCATTGAAAGAAGTACAAGTAAATCGCTGCTTCACCTGAAAGGAGTGTTTGGGGCCTGGGATAGTGAGGAGAGAGGAGGTAAATGGGCAGGTATTACACCTCCTGCGATTGCAGGGGAAGGTGCCCTGGGACGGGGACGAGGTGGTGGGGGTAATGGAGGAGTGGACCAGGGTGTCGCGGAGGGAACGATCCCTTCGGAATGCTGACAGGGGAAGGGAGGGTAAGATGCGACTGGTAGTGGCATCACGCTGGAGGTGGCGAAAATGGCGGAGGATGATCCTTTGGATATGGAGGCTGGTGGGATGAAAAGTGAGGACAAGGGGAACCCTGTCACGGTTCTGGGAGGGAGGGGAAGGGGTGAGGGTAGAGGTGCGGGGAATGGGTCGGACACGGTTGAGGGCCCTGTCAACCACAGTGGGGGGAAATCCTCGGTTGAGGAAAAAGGAGGTCATATCAGAAGCACCGTCATGGAAGGTAGCATCATCAGAGCAGATGCGTCGGAGACGGAGAAACTGGGAGAATGGAATGGAGTCCTTACAGGAGGTAGGGTGTGAAGAAGTGTAGTCGAGGTAGCTGTGGGAGTCAGTGGGCTTATAATGGATATTGGTAGACAACCTATCCCCAGAGATGGAGACAGAGAAGTCGAGGAAGGGAAGGGAAGTGTCAGAGATGGACCATGTAAAGGTGAGAGAAGGGTGGAAATTGGAAGCAAAGTTGATAAAGTTTTCTAGTTCGGGGCGGGAGCAGGAAACGGCACCGATACAATCATCAATGTACCGGAAAAAGAGTTGGGGGAGGGGGCCTGAGTAGGACTGGAACAAAGAATGCTCGACATATCCCACAAAAAGACAGGCATAACTAGGACCCATGCGGGTACCCATAGCGACACCTTTTACTTGAAGGAAGTGCATGGAGTTGAAGGAGAAGTTGTTCAATGTGAGAACAAGTTCAGCCAGGCGGAGGAGGGTGGTGGTGGATGGGGACTGGTTGGGCCTCTGTTCCAGGAAGAAGCGGAGAGCCCTCAAACCATCCTGGTGGGGGATGGAGGTGTAGAGCGATTGGACGTCCATAGTGAAGAGGAGGCGGTTGGGACCAGGAAACTGGAAATTGTCAAAATGACGTAGGGCGTCAGAAGAGTCACGGATGTAGGTGGGAAGAGACTGGACCAGCGGAAAAAAGATAGAGTCGAGATAGGAAGAAATAAGTTCAGTGGGGCAGGAGCAGGCTGACACAATGGGTCTGCCGGGACAGTCCCGTTTGTGGATTTTGGGAAGGAGGTTGAAGCGGGCTGTCCGGGGTTGTGGGACTATGAGGTTGGAAGCCGTAGAGGGAAGATCTCCAGAGGATATGAGGTCAGTGACAGTCCTTTGGACGGTGGCTTGATGTTCGGTGGTGGGGTCATGGTCCAGAGGGAGGTAGGAAGAAGTGTCCGTGAGTTGGCGTTGAGCTTCTGCAAGGTAGAGGTCGGTACGCCATACAACAACAGCACCACCCTTGTCTGCAGGTTTGATGACCATGTCGGGGTTAGACCTGAGAGAACGGAGTGCCTCAAGTTCAGAGGGGGACAGGTTAGAGTGAGTGAGGGGGGCAGAGAAATTGAGACGACCAATGTCTCGCCGACAGTTTTCAATGAAGAGATCAAGAGCGGGTAAGAGGCTGGGGGGAGGGGTCCAGGTAGAGGGAGAATGCTGGAGGCGGGTGAATGGGTCTGCTGGTCGGGGGGAGGACTCCTGGTCGAAGAAGTGAGCCCGGAGGCGGAGGCGACGGAAGAAGAGCTCAACGTCATGCCGAGCACGAAATTCATTGAGGTGGGGGCGTAAGGGGATAAAACTGAGACCTTTGCTGAGTACAGAACGCTCAGCATCAGAGAGGGGGAGGTCAGAGGGAATAGTGAATACACGGCAAGGGGTCAGATCAGAAGGGGTGGGGTCAGAGGGAAGTGAAGCGGAAGGAGGATCTGGAGGGGCATTAGTCCCCATCAGCTGCTGGAGCTTGCGTTCCTTAACACCTGAAAGGAAGAAAGAAAGTTTTTTGTTAATGCGTCGGATGAGACGTAAGATGAGATGAAACTGCGGAGTAGAACAGCTTTGAGATAAGGTGAGACGGTGCTGCTGGAGAGAGAGGTCCAGTGTGTGCATATGGCGGCGCATAGCACTGAGTGTGGATCTCAGGATGCGGCGAGAGTAGCAGTCCGAGGAACGTTGTATTTCTCGGAGATACCTGTGATCCTGGGTGGTTTCAAAGCATGATGGGTGAAACTGCAGTTGGAATCCACGTGGAATAAGTCGGAGCCGGAGACAGTCACTGAGGAAGGAGATGTGGCTGTGAAAACGAGTTTTGGAAGATACCTTATCAAACACCAGGAGGGAAATAGAAAGCACTGAAGGTAAACAAGAACATAGAATATAAGAGCTGGGAGGTTATGCTGGGACTGTAAAAAACACTACTTCGGCCACAGCTGGAGTACTGCATGCTGTTTTGGTCATCATACATTGGAAAGATGGTGGGGAAACTTCTAGAATAGGGTTGTCCAACATAAGGCCCGCAGGCCAGAATCCGGCCTGCCTAATGTTTCCATCTGCCCGTGGATGTAAACTGTTCCCTGAGCCTTTCCTTAGCCTCACTGTGACTGGAGATAAAAAAATTTCCCTTTGTCAGTCTGGCTTTTAAACTACTGTGCTGTCAGTTTCACAGGTGACAGCTGCTGACAACGGGAAGAGCGGTTTCCCAACAGACTCGGGGGTTTCTAGCAGGTTCTGACTTTGTTTTTTTTAAAAAGCCGGCCACAAACTCTATTGGGAAACGGCTATTCCCGATATCAGCAGCTGTCACCTGTGAAACTGACAGCGATCTTTTTTAAAAGAATTAACCAACCATCTGCTGAGTGTTCCACTCTCTGAAACTGTGTGAGACAGATTGGAAAAGAGAGAGGGTGGAGAGAGGGGGAGAGACACACAGAGATGGGGAACAGAGAGGGGGGGAACAGAGAGAGAGAGAAAGGGGAACGGGGGAGAGAGGGGGACAGAGATGGGGGGGAGAGAGAGAGAGAGAGAGGGATGACAGAGAGAGAGAAAGAGGCAGGGACAGAGAAAGATGGGGGGCAGAGAGACAGAGAGGGGGACAGAGAGAGAGAGAAAGGTGGACAGAGAGAGAGGTGGGACAGAGAGCGGGGGGGACAGAGAGAGAGAGATGAGAGAGAGAGAGATGGGGGGACAAAGGGAGAGAGGACAGAGAGACATAGAGGGGGGCAGAGAGAGAGAAAAAAGGGGACAAAGAGAAAGGTGCGGAAAGGGGGGAGAAACTGGGGGGGGGACAGATAGACATAGGGGACAGAGAGACAGCGGGGACAGAGAGAGTGGGGAACACTGAATGGGAGCAGAGAACACTGGAGACATGGCGGGGTGGAGAGAAACGGGTGGAGAGATACAGAGGGGGGTGGGATGGAGAGGGACAGAGAGAGGGGGAGCAGGAGACGGAGAGAAAGGGGAGAAGGAGACAGAGAGAGGGATGAGAGGGAGACAGAGAGCCAGACAGACAGAGAGGAGGAGAAAGAGAGAGAGACAGAGAGGGGGGAGAGAGAGTCAAAGAGTCATTTACTTACGGCACAGTAGCAGGCCATTCTGTCCCTTGAGCCCATGCCAGTTCTCTACGGAGCTATGCAATCAGTCCCACTCCCTGGCTCAATCCCCGTAGCCCTGCAGGGCTATTTCTCTCAGGTGGCCATCCAACCTCCTCTTGAAGTCATTGATCCTCTCCACTTCCACCACCCTTATGGGCAGTGAGTTCCAGGTCATTACCACCCACTGCGTAAAAAAGTGCTTCCTCATATTCCCTCTGCATCATTTGCACAAAACTTTCAATCTGTATCCCCAAGTCCTAAAGGGGAGGAGGTAAAGTAGTGAGAATGAGACACAGAGAGAGAGAGTGTGGTGAGAGGGGAGAGAAATCAAGGTCTCTCCTGAAAGGTGGACATCTATCCAGAATACTCTGCATTGCTACAAGTGTGTGGGCAAAGATTGAATACTTATGCAAGAAAAATAATGCCAGGTATATCATTAAATCAGTTTTCAATATAGTGACGAGAAAGTAAGTCAATAAATTAGTCTTCTCATTTGAAGCTTCTTCACAAAAATGCACATTTGTTGTTTTTATTGGTAAGATACATTTTTAATGCCTTTATATTTCAAAATTTGCTCACCGGCTCTCTGGGCTGAGCAAAAATCGCAATGCGTCCATCACCTGAAAAGGTTGGACAACCGTGCTCTAGAAAGATTAAGGCTGGATAAAATTAATTGTCACATGGACAAATGTGGGTAGTTAAAGAAAGCCAGCAATGATTTCTTAAGGGAAAATCATATTTTACTAACTTGCTGGAGTTTTCTGAAGAGGTTGCTGTGGTGTACATGGACTTCCAAAAGGCATTTGATACAATGCCACACAACAGATAAGTGATCAAAGTCATAGCTCATGGAATAAAAGGGACAGGACAATATGGATACGGAATTGGCTGAGTGACAGGAAACAAAGAGTAGTGGTTGATGAATGTTTTTCGGGCAGGAGGAAGATTTGTAGTGGAGTTCCCCAGGGGTCAATGTTGGGACCCTTGCTTTTCCTGATATATATTAATGACCTAGACCTTGGTGTACAGGGCATAATTCCAAAGTTTACAGATGATACAAAACTTGGAAGCATTGTGAACTGTGAGAAAGATAGTGTAGAACTTCAAAAGGATATAGACAAGTTGGTGGAATGGGAGAGCAGGTGGCAGATGAAGTTCAATGCGGAGAAACGTGAAGTGATAGATTTTGGTAGGAAGAACAAGGAGAGACAATATAAAATAAAGGGTACAATTATAAAGGGGGTGCAGGAGCAGAAGAACCTAGGTGTATATGCGCATACGTGGCATGACAGGTTGAGAGAGTGGTTAATAAAGCATACAGTATCCTGGGCTTTATTAATAGGGGCATAGAGTACAAGAGCAAAGAAGTTATGTTGAACTAATATAAAACACTAGTTCAGCCTCAGCTGGAATATTGCGTCCAGTTCTGGGTGCCGCACTTTAGGAAAGATGTGAAGGCATTGGGGAGAGTAAAGATGTCCACATCCCCAGTAAAGATTCACGAGAATGGTTCCAAGGATTAGGAATTTCAGTTATGAAGATAAATTGGAGAAGCTGGGACTATATTCCTTGGAAAAGAGAAGGCTGAGAGGAGATTCGATAGAGGTATTCAAAATCATGAGGGGTCTGGACAGAGTAGAGAGGGAGAATCTGTTCCCACACGTGAAAGGATCAAGAATGAGAGGGCACAGATTTAAAGCAATTGGTAAAAGAAGCAAAAGCAACATGAGGAAAACTTTTTCACGCAGCGAGTGGTTAAAGTCTGGAATGCGCTGCCTGAACGTGTGGTCGAGGCAGGTTCAATTGAAGCATTCAAAAGGGAATTCGACTTTTATATGAAAAGGAAGAATGTGCAGGGTTACGAGAAAAGGCGGGTGAGTGGCACTAGGTGACTTGCTCATTCGGAGAGCTGGTGCAGACATAATGGGCCGAATGGCCTCCTTCTGCGCTGTAACAATTCTGCAATTCATAATTATGGTTAAGGGTTCAAGTTCCACCCCAGGGCTTGAGCACAAAACTCACGATTAACACTCCATTGTTTCTTTTTCATGGGATGTGGACATCACTAGCAAAGCGAGCATCTGTTGCCCATCCCTAATTGTCTTTGATTACTGAGCGGCTTCTCGGCCATTTCAGAGGACAGTCAAGAGTTAACCACATTGCTATGGGTCTGGAGTTACATGGAGGCCAGATGAGGTAAGGACAGCAAATTTCTTTCCCTAAAGAATATTAGTGAACCAGCTGGGTTTTCACAACAACTGATGATAATTTACTGAGACTAGCTTTCCTATTCTAGATTATTATTCATTAACTGAATTTAAATTCTGCCATGGTGGGATTTGAACCCATGCTCCCAGCACAGGTCTCTGACTTACTAGCCTACCAAAATTACTGCTACACCACCGTCTCCCCACGTAGCATAAGAGCCCTTGGGGCAGGCTTTCAGCTACTCCTTCAAGAACACCCTGACACAGGTCCACACAGCCTGCTCCCTGGCTTGCCAGTTGGACATGCTAGCCACGTGTGTGTATTAGTCCCCTTCTGTGTAGCAGAGCCTCATCTCCAATCATCTCAGCCATCCCTGTCATTGGACAAAGACCTTGCTTCGCTCGGACCATGCGGTAGTCGGTGTGCAATGGCCACCCCACGTTAAAAGAACCCACGCGCAGGCATCTTCCACCCCCTCAAAATGAATCTTCGGGACCTGGAGTATCAGGATTGGGCTATTCGGTCACCTCAGGACCCACAACCCTGGAGTGGAAAAAAGCCACTTCGTTCCCAAGGAACTGCCTAAGAAGAGAAGAGTACTGAGGGAGTACTGCATTGTTGGAAGTGCTGTCCTTTGTTTGAGATATTAAACCGAGGTCCCATCTGCCTGCTTGGGAGGATGTAAAAGATCCCATGGTGTGATTTTGAAGAAAAGCAGGGGAGTTATCCCCAGTGTTCTGGCCAATGTTTATCCTTCAATCAACATGTTTGTGGGAGTTTGCTGTGTCTATACTGGCTACCGGGTTTTCTGCATTACAACACTTCCAAAATACTTCACTGCCTGTAGAGTGCTTTGACATGTTCGGTAGTTGTGAAAGGCACCATGTAAATGCAGGTCTTTTTTTGCTCAGGCAATAGACTCCTTTTAATATGCAAATCAGGGTTCTAGGACTGCCATTTTAGATTGGAACTGGTCAGAACGTGTGCCTTGCACACTCTGGCCAGGTACAAGGGCAATGAAGCAGAGGCAATATGTTAATTATTTTTATAGGAGTGCAACTTCAAGTCCCGCAAAAATAACCTGGGCTTTTGTTACCCACTCGCTGTGTTCGGAGAGCACACTGACCTTGTTGGCAGTTGGGGGGCCTGATTATTTGCCAACCTTACCCTGGCAAAGTGCATCAGGCACCGATTTTGCACCCTGCAGCTTGCTGGCCTGATTTGTATGAGGCTGGGGCCTCAAAATCAGGGCTGTGTCCTCACTGTGAGTATCGTCAACCAATCAACTTGCTCTGCCGGTTGGTCACTAAACCTCCAAATTGACCCGAGTCTCCTTACCAAGAGCATGCTGCAGAAGCTATTCCCATTTATTCCCACTATCATGGCATCTACTACCGCAGACAGCTGGGAGCTACTAAGGCCTGGATACCCAACCCAAACTCGACTAGACCCGACTACGTGTGTCGGGTCGGGTCAGGTCGGGTCTATATTCTGAGTCCAGCATTCGGGCTGGGGTCGGGTCAGGCTGGACAGTGCTGCTTCCGGGAAGTCACGGGATCAGGCTCACCCATGATTCCCCACAACTCCATCTGCAGGAATAGTCTGCTGCCAGAACTGATGAACAGGATCACTAGTATCACCATTTGGACAAGGTAGAGCACAATAACATGTTTGATATCATTACATTTATTGCGATATTCGTGCCGGATCAGGTTGGGTCGGGTCGGGTGCAAAAGAAAATTAAAGGGCTCGGGCCTGGGTCGGGTTTCAGTTTTATATCCGAGCAGGCCTTTAGGATCTACTATACATCAGCCCTCTGGGGATAGAGGACGGGTAATACCCGAGCAGGCCCAGGCTCACTAGTGAGGTTGTAGCTGAAAGATGCCACCTGATTACGAATGACCTGCAGGGTCTGTTAACCATGTGTGTCAGTGAAGGTGACCACTTCCACAAGAACCTTCTAGATATCCAAGGGGATGTCTCAGGAGTTAACCACATTGCTAGGTACTGTCTCATTGATTGAATCTCTGTACTGCGACACACTCCCCTCCATACACCTCACCAATGGCCAGCAGCAGATAAGTTACAGCTGGTAGACAGACAGGTGTGTGGCCAGCAGGCGTGTACCACAGTCAGCTATAATTTGGGATGTGATGTTTTCGTATCTTCACGCTCTTCTTTTGGGAGAATAGTATGAAGTAGTGGAAGGAGTTGCAGCTTGATTAACAGATTGACATTCTTTCATAGCCATAACCATCTCTATACCAACTGATTGGGTGATTAGTCCTATACAGCAGGAGGGTATTATGGGTTCCCACATGCATAATATGAGGTGTGTGGGGGTGCAGGGATGATGCTCCCACATCTACTGGATGCAAATATCTGCTGGATGTCAACCTATTTATCAGAGCACGTGCATCACCACTCACACTGCTTGTAAGCACCTCAGGACATGGAGCAGTGCTGGCAGCAGCATTTGACACTGGTAATGAAGGGCAGAAGAGGTGGTGAAATATGTTGGACAAGCAAGTGCTGTGTAGAGATCTGTTGTCCCGTCTGCTCACCACATGGTGTCACCAGCTGCTTACTGTTCCTGCTTTCTAGCAGAGGATGATAAAACATATAGATCATTTTGAGAATGCCCTCCAGGTCATACCATGGCAACTCGGAGTGGATAGTCAGTTGTTTGCAACACATTATTCTTTGATGATAGAGCAATGGAAGGAATTAAAGTGACCAGTGCAGTAATGGAACTATTAGGGAAGGTTCTCAACTTATATAAGCCAATGTTTCTACACACACAGATCGGTTTTGGGGAGATGATCTCTAGAAGCATCCTGTATGCAGAGGCACAGGGTCAGCTAACCACTGCCACATCAGTGGTTGTCTCCTAGAGGACACCTTTGAAAGTAGGAACACACCAGTCATGTAAGCACAGGACTCTTTTAGGATGTCGAGAGTTAGTTGCATGTGCAGATGGGAAACAGTCTGTATCCAAGTGGGCTAGCCATCTGGTTCAATACACATCTAATTCTCTTCTCTCAGTGAGGAGAGCTGGGCTAATTGAAATGTTCAAGATTGGGATGGATAGATTTATGTTAGGTCAGGGTATCGGGGATATGGAAGTGGGTAAATGGATTTGATGTACAGATCAGCCATGATGAAATGAATGGCAGAACAGGTGGGTGTCATGTCCAGAAAAGGCATGTCTTATTCGTAACTTTAAACATGGACCATATCCAGCATAGAATCTTCTGAAACTGAATTTTTCTTTTTTTTTAAATGAACCACAATAATCATTAAAAGGGCTGCGTAAGATGGCCAGATGTCTTTTACAATTGAATGATAGTGGGTGGAGTGCCTCTCTTGAATGGGCATACCACGACAAAAATATTTATGGAATTCAAACCTCCCACTGTTTGTGGTCTTACCCAAAACTCAATATCTATGAACTCCTAAACTCACTGTCTCCGAGCTCAAAACTTAACAAGAAGAGCTGTAAGAAACCAGTTAAATAATAAGTAGGGGTGAATGGCTACCATCCATTCCCCATTGTGCAGTAATGGCTTTGAACGTCAAATCATTCTGGGTGGACAATAGAAGTATTGCTCAGATGGTCACATAACCAAAACTAAACACAGATAACAGATCTTATTATCCAAGCACCAGAGAGAAACTAGACAGTCAGCAAACAAAAGCTGCAGAGAAAGCAGACAAGGCAGTACCATCATGCCTTTAAAGATATGGAGGCTGTAACATCTTACGGTCTCCAAGCCTGTTCCTTTACAAGTCCACCAGTACAGAAAACCGACCTCCTAGTAATGAGGCTACAAGCAACTAACCTCGTGACCTGCTGAAAATCCACCTCTTCGAGAGAATCCTGCAATGACTTCAATATATGACTCTGGCTATTGAATCCACCTAACTACACTTCAGGGGTCTGAGCCAAAATCACGTGACTTAAGAACTATTCCTTTGGCTGTAATTGGTAAAAGTGCACTATCCTCTTTAACGGCTTTCTTTCTTTCTTGTGTGTGCGTGTGTGTGTGTGAGTGGTGGGTGAATGATGCAGCATTAGACTTTCAGGATAATGTGTAAATAAAAATATTCCTCTTTATTTAAACCCACGAAAGGCACGTTGCTGGTTGTTCAAACAGGCCACACACTCAGGAGTTAAGAGACTCTTCTTTGACAATCTTCCTTGTCAAAAACATATTGATTATGGACAGTAACAGGAAGGGAACTGGGGTTTCAGTTCACTCTCTCAATTCTGTCTGTAACACAGGCTATATGAGCTGCTCCTGCTCCTATGTTCCACACAGGGGAATTGCACAGTCATGTTTGATATGCAATAGTGCATGACTGACAGGTGATAAACCCTGTAAGAAAGAAAATTAAATAGGTACAACATAGATAGAATTTTGAGTTGCTCTGCTGCTTACATGGAGCCTTGTAGCTCATAAATTCGGGTGTGAAACTCTACGCACATGATCTGGAAAATGCATCAAACTATTAGCAATGAAAAAATAGTTAACATTTTTTGAGACATACTGACATGCCCAGTGTGAGCCTCATCATACTTGCAAATATCCATATAAATTTTCACCATGCAGAATCTCGCAGTTTTGGTGCTGCTCACCCATACAAGATGGGGAAATGATTGTCTGGTTGGGCTAGCCTTTTACAGTTGACTTCTTAAAGCTGAACAGCACGTTCCAGTGTTAGTTAGACAGTTTGTTTCTTTTTACCTTAATACCTTGTTTTGTCTGCATTTTTATCGGTGCATTATGTTTTGTTGCTGTTAGGTGTCATATTTTGCATTGCAAGACTTTTGCTTGCAACTTCTTTTTTCTATACCAATCTTGTTTCCAGTTGCTATTTTTTTTTAAATTTTATTTAGAGATACAGCTCAGAAACAGGCCCTTCGGCCCACCGAGTCTGTGCCGACCATCAACCACCCATTTATACTAATCCTACACTAATCCCATATTCCTACCACATCCCCACCTGTCCCCATATTCCCCTACCACCTACCTATACTAGGGGCAATTTATAATGGCCAATTTACCTATCAACCTGCAAGTCTTTTGGTGGTGGGAGGAAACCGAAATACCCGGCGAAAACCCACGCAGACACAGGGAGAACTTGCAAACGCCACACAGGCAGTACCCAGAATTAAACCCGGGTGGCTGGAGCTGTGAGGCTGCGGTGCTAACCACTGCGCCACTGTGCCACCCTATTTCACATGCAACATGCCAGGGGACCAGGACAGGAATTCCTTTGGAGTTCCAAATGGTGCTCCAAGATTTGAAGGAGGAGGACTAGTTTATGAAGGGGCAAGAAAAGCAGGTATGATTACATCTCAGGCATTATGTATGCATCAATCCTTAACCCAGAACCTGCATTTACAGCGAGAGACAGCCCTTCCTGTGCACCTCTACTTCACAAGGAAGGCCGCCCTAGATTTATGCCATTCCCTCAAGGCTGACAAGATCAAAGCCAAAGATAGTTCTTCTGTGGCTACTAAAGTCACTGCTCAGTTAAATCTTCATGCCACTAGATCCTTCCAAGTTACCGCTGATGCTGCATGTCAGCTGACTGTCCAAGATGCATAAAGTGAGTGACCGAGGCCTTGTTTGCAATGGGGAAACATGTTCATCACTTTTCCCATGGAAAGGTGGCATCAGAAGGATAGAACTTTTACCAGGATTCCGAAGAGTTCTATGTAGCACAAATGACATCCCCGAACCAAATGGCCTGCAGATCTCTACTTGTCTGTGAGCTGGCAAGATGGATACAGAACTGGCTCGGTCATAGAAGACAGAGGGTAGCAGTGGAAGGGTGCTTTTCTGAATGGAGGGAAGTGATTAGTGGTGTTCCACAGGGATCAGTGCTGGGACCTTTGCTGTTTGTATATAAATGATTTGGAGGAAAATGTAGCTGGTCTGATTAGTAAGTTTGCGGATGACACAAGGGTTGTTGGAGTTGCGGATAGTGATGAGGATTGTCAGAGGAGACAGCAGGATATAGATCGGTTGGAGACTTGGACGGAGAAATGGCAGATGGAGTTTAATCCGGACAAATGTGAGGTAATGCATTTTGGAAGGTCTAATGCAGGTGGGAAGTATACAGTAAATGGCAGAACCCTTATGAGTATTGACAGGCAGAGAGATCTGGGCATACAGGTCCACAGGTCACTGAAAGTGGCAACGCAGGTGGATAAGGTAGTCAAGAAGGCGTACGGCATGCTTGCCTTCATCGGTCGGGGCATAGAGTATAAAAATTGGCAAGTCATGCTGCAACTGTACAGAACTTTAGTTAGGCCACACTTAGAATATTGTGTGCAATTCTGGTCGCCACACTACCAGAAGGACGTGGAGGCTTTGGAGAGGGTACAGAAGAGGTTTACCAGGATGTTGCCTGGTCTGGAGGGCATTAGCTATGAGGAGAGGTTGGATAAACTCGGATTGTTTTCATTGGAACGACGGAGGTGGAGGGGAGACATGATAGAGGTTTACAAAGTTATAAGCGGCATGGACAGAGTGGATAGTCAGAAGCTTTTTCCCAGGGTGGAAGAGTCAGTTACTAGGGGACATAGGTTTAAGGTGAGAGGGGCAAAGTTTAGAGGGGATGTGCGAGGCAAGTTCTTTACATAGAGGGTGGTGAATGCCTGGAACTTGTTGCCGGGGGAGGTGGTGGAAGCAGGTACCATTGAGATGTTTAAGAGGCATCTTAACAAATACATGAATAGGTTGGGAATAGAGGGATATGGGCCCCAGAAGTGCAGAAGGTTTTAGTTTAGGCAGGCATCAAGATCGGCATAGGCTTGGAGGGCCGAATGGCCTGTTCCTGTGCTGTACTGTACTTTGTTCTTTGTTCTTTGTCCTTTTCTACCACCATTTCTTCCTTCTTACCTGTGAACTCTGACCCAAAGTCATGCTCACCAATTGCATTCCCTGGGAACTGTGTAGCATAATTGTTGCTTGTAAACTTTGGTGGGAAGAACACAGGATGCTGTGTGCTTCTGCCTTACTCTGAGCCATTGGCAGTATTGATAGCCTGATCTTCCAGGCCTACAATTGCAGAAAAAAGGACTAGTGTTAGAAAGATGGCTCCAAGCCCAAATGCTCCAAGTGGGAACGGTAGCATGGTAATTATGCAATGAGATTAGCAATCCAGAGGCATGGACTAATGATATGGAGCCATGAGTTCAAATCCCACTACAACAACTAAGGAATTTAAATACAATTAATTCAATAAATCTGGAATTTTGAAAAAGAACGAGTATCAGTAATGATGACCATGATACTACTGAATTGCTGTAAAAACCTATCTGGTTGATTAATGTCCTGTGGGAAGGAAATATGCTGTCCTTACCTTATCAGATCCACAGCAATGTAGCTGACTCTTAACTGTCCTCTGAAATGGCCCAGCAAGTCACTCAGTTGCCAACATCACCTTCTCAAGGGCAATTAGGGATGGGCAATAAATGCTGGCTTTTCCAATAAATGCCCACATCCTGTGAATGACAGACCTTGCATGACTGTGTATGATGTTTGTGTGGTTTTCTGTATGCCTTTATGGGAGTGAGCAAGAAGAGACACTTAACATAAAGCTGGATGATAGTAAGCCTGATCTTCGGGGTCACCTGATATTTCACCTTTCCCTGATCCCTCCATGCCCTTATATTCCAGGACGTCCAGGGTCGCCTCCTCTATTTTGATTCCGGAATCTTTCAGTAGTTGAAATCTCTCACCTGTATTATGTGCTATTGTGCAGTAGAAGCTGTGTTATAGCATTCAGATGCTGCAGATTGAAACAATGTTTACATAGTGACAGACACTGCAGATGACACCAAAATTGGTGGTATAGTGGACAGTGAAGAAGGTTGTCTAAGGTTACAACAGGATATAGATAAACTGAGAAAGTGGGCAAGGGATTGACAAATGAAATTTAACGCAGACAAGTGCGAAGTGATGCATTTTGGGAAGTTAAACCAGGGCAGGACATATACAGTGAATGGCAGGGCCCTGGGGAGTGTTAGTTTTAGTTTAGTTTAGAGGTACAGCACTGAAACAGGCTCTTCGGCCCACCGAGTCTGTGCCGACCATCAACCACCCATTTATACTAATCCTACACTAATCCCATATTCCTACCACATCCCCACCTGTCCCCATATTCCCCTACCACCTACCTATACTAGGGGCAATTTATAATGGCCAATTTGCCTATCAACCTGCAAGTCTTTGGCATGTGGGAGGAAACCGGAGCACCTGGAAGAAACCCACGCAGACACAGGGAGAACTTGCAAACTCCACACAGGCAGTACCCGGAATTGAACCCGGGTCGCAGGAGCTGTGAGGCTGCAGTGCTAACCACTTCGCCACTGTGCCGCCACTGTTGTTGAGCAGAGAGACCTTCGGGTGCAAGTAGATAGTTCCCTGAAGGTGGCAACACAGGTAGACAGGGTGGTGAAGAAGGCGTATGGCATGCTTGCTTTCATCGGCCGAGGCACTGAGTACAAGAGTTGGGATGTCATGTTACAGTTGTACATAACGTTAGTTAGACCGCATTTGGAGTACTGTGTGCAGTTCTGGTTGCCGCACTACAGGAAAGATGTGATTAAGCTAGAGAGGGTGCAGAAAAGATTCACAAGGATGTTGCCTGGTTTGGAGGGCTTGAGTTATCAAGAGAGATTGGATAGGCTGGGTCTGTTTTCCCTGGAGCAAAGGAGGCTGAGAGGGGACATGATAGAGGTATATAAAATTATGAGAGGCATAGATAGGGTAGATAGCCAGAGTCTGTTTCCCATGGTAGGGGGTGACTAAAACTAGAGGGCATAGATTTAAGGTGAGAGGGAGGAGGTTTAAAGGGGATCAAAGGGGTAAATTTTTCACACCAAGAATAGTGGGTATCTGGAATGAGCTGCCTGAGGAGGTGGTGGAGGCAGGTACAGTAGCAACATTTAAGAGGCATTTGGACAGGTACTTGAATGAGCAAGGCATAGAGGGATATGGAATTAATGCAGGCAGGTGGGATTAGTATAGATAGGCATTATGGCCGGCATGGACACGGTGAGCAGAAGGGCCTGTTTCTGTGCTGTACGACTCTATCACTTGCCCAATTTGCAGGCCAACCTGAGTGTCAGTATGAACTAAGATGGGTTGAATGGCTTTCCTCATAATTAACTTCAGATCTTGGGATACAGGGAGAGAGGAGGGAAATGGATTAGAGTGGGTAGGTCATGTAGCTAGATTGTGTTTCATTGGCCTGGATTTAGTGGTTGTAATGACAGCGACACTGTCAGCATTCGTCATCATTATTCTGTGACAACAACTTCTAGTATCTGCACGTGCACAGTTAAATGCGGAAATCCAGAAGTTGCTGTTAGTGATTCCCTGCTCCTCCTGCACAGGGTGCACTGTTAAACTTCTCGCAGATGGAATTCTTAGGTATCACTTGATTTGACTTGAACTTGCACTTTTTATGCTATTAATCTCACTGTAAAAACCCTTGAAAAAGCTATTCCTTGTTGATTGAGGCGTAACTGGGTTTTAACGCCGTATTAAGTCATAACTATTGCTGAACAACCTCTCTAGACCTGAAAGCCTAATTTTATATTTGTGAAATGTCAAATTTCTCCACTATGATAAAAAAAATTACATAGATTTTTAAAATAATAACAATTTTTTAAAAAAGTTTGTTTATGTTATTTCAGCTTCTGCCTTAATCCCATCTGTATGTCCCAATCTTTATTTTGGTCTCTGTAGAATGATTATAAAGTGGAGGATAATCAATGGTTTTCATGTCCTGGTTCTCTGTCTGTGGGAATTTTTCAATGTGATTGGCTGCTTAACCTGCTTGATGATATCACTGTTGCTGGATTCCAGAGATCCCTTGAGCTGACACCAGAATTAAATTATAAATCTTGGTGGACTGCTTTCTTCAAAGGCAGCAGCAAGTGCTGTCATTTCACCACTGACCACAAAATGTGTGAAGCCTTGAAAGATGTGAATTTGGCAAGGCTTTCAATGACTGATTGCATCTTGAAGTATGCCTTTCTAAGGTGTGTATATGTATGAGGTCAGGTTTGTAAAGGCTTGGCATGGTGAACAGTGATTGTGGAATCTCAGGCCATCTACCTAGCACTCTTCCCATGTCCTATGGGTACTGTAGACAGTGCTGATCGTAGCCACCACCTCCTGCCAGGCATGGTGCACTTCTGTCCTCTAGGCAGGGTGTCCAAGAGCTTCAAAGAGAGCAATCTTTGCATCTGCCTCAAGAAGCAACACATCCATTTTGCCAACCATGAAACAGGAAGTTGGAGGCATTGCCACTCTGCTACTTGCCCATGCATTCCATATGGGAACACTGGTACATTGAACAGGAGCAGGCCATTCAGCCCCTGAGGCCCTTTCACAGAACAGAGGTTAATGGAGACTGAACGTTATACAGTTACACCTAGGTGTGATTTCAGAGCCCACTGAATAAGTTAATTACTCATCTGAGGTGTAAAACTTGCTACTCCTAAATGCTATTTGGTGTCAAAATACATCTAACATTATTTTAAAAAGGCCTTTATTTCTCTTATTGTGCTTCAAAATAATAAAAAGTAATGATAGGAACATTAGTAATAGGAGTAGGCCACTTTAGGCCCTCAAGCTTCACTCCTGAATGGCCTAGCTTTAATTTCCTCACCAGAGGAAATAGAGTAGCTAAAGAGAAAGTATTGACTATAATCAAATTAAAAGAAAAGTAGAAAAAGACGAAGTATTAAAAATAAGGCATAATAAATTAGATCTGAACAAAAAGTTTTGGTCTGAAATTATTACTTAAAAAACAGTTGTATAACCTTATTCATGCAGTACTTGTACATACATGCTGAAAAATAATTGGATTTACATTTCCTCAACAGAGATTTAATGTGGTGTTAAAATACTAATAGTAGTTTAGTTTTGTTTTTCCCACATTACCCACTTTTGCTCCATGTCTCTTGAAAAAGTAAAACGGGAAAGGTAGCCAAACCATGGCTTACAAGGGAAAATAGAGTTAGCATTAGATCCAAGGAAGAGGCATATAAATTTGCCAGGAAAAACAACAGACCAGAGGATTGGAAGCAGTTTAGAATTCAGCAAATGAGGACCAAGTGATTGATTAAGAAGGGGAAAATAGAGTACGAGAGCAAGCTTGTGGGGAACATAAAAACTGACATTAAAAGTTTCTATAGGTATGTGAAGAGAAAAAGATTGGTGAAGACAAATGTAGGTCCCTTACAGTCAGAAACAGGGGAATTTATTAAGGGGAACAAAGAAATGGCTGACCAACTAAATGCATACTTTGGTTCTGTCTTCACAAAGGAGGAAACAAATATCATACCAGAAATATTGGGGAACACAGGGCTTAGTGAGACAGAGAAACTGAAAGAAGTCAGTATTAGGAGAGAAATGGTGTTGGGGAAATTAATGGGATTGAAGGCCGATAAATCCTCAGGGCCTGATGGTATGCATCCCAGAGTACTTAAGGAAGTGGCCCGAGAAATAGTGGATGCATTGGTGGTCATCTTCCAAGATTCTATAGACTCTGGAACAGTTCCTACAGATTGGAGGGTAGCTAATGTAACCCCACTATTTAAAAAGGAAGATAGAGAGAAAGCAGTGAATTATAGACCAGTCAGCCTGATGTCAGTAGTGGGGAAAATTCTAGAGTCCATTATCAAAGATTTTATAGCAAAGCACTTCGAGAACAGTGGTAGAATCGGACAGAGTCAGCATGGATTTACGAAAGGGAAATCATGCTTGACAAATCTTGACAGAATTCTTCGAGGATGTAACTAGTAGAGCTGATGAGGGGGAGCCAGTGGATGTGGTTTATTTGGACTTTCAGAAGGCTTTCGACAAAGTCCTACATAAGAGATTAGCATGTAAAATTAAAGCGCATGGGATTGGGGGTAGTGTATTGCGATGGATAGAAAATAGGTTGGCGGACAGGAAACAAAGAGTAGGGATAAATGGTTTTTTTTACGAATGGCAGGCAGTGACTGGTGGGGTACCGCAGGGATCGGTGCTAGGACCCCAGCTATTCACAATATACACTAATGATTTAGATGAGGGAACTAAATGTAATATCTCCAAATTTGCAGATGACACAAAACTGGGTGGGAGGGGGAGTTGTGAGGAGGATGCAGAGAGGCTTCAGGGTGATTTGGACAAGTTGAGTGAGTGGACTAATGCATGACAAATGCAGTATAATGTGGATAAATGTGAGGTTATCCATTTTGGTAGCAAAAACAGGAAGGCAGGTTATTATCTGAACGGCTATAAACTGAGAGAGGGGAATATGCAGCAAGACCTGGGTGTTCTCGTATACCAGTCGCTGAAGGTAAGCACACAGGTGCAACAGGCGGTAAAAAAGGCAAATGGTATGTTGGCCTTCATAGCGAGAGGATTCGAGTACAAGAGCAGGGATGTCTTGCTGCAATTATACAGGGCCTTGATGAGGCCACACCTGGAATATTGTGTGCAGTTTTGGTCTCCTTATCTGAGGAAGGATGTTCTTGCCATAGAGGGAGTGCAGTGAAAGTTTACCAGACTGATTCCTGGGATGATGAGACTGACGTATGAGGAGAGATTGAGTGGGTTAGGATTATATTCGTTGGAGTTCAGGAGAGTGAGGGGGGATCTCATAGAAACCTATAAAATTCTAACAGGACTTGACAGGGTAGCTGCAGGAAGGATGTTCCTGATGGTGGGGGAGTCCAGAACCAGGGGTCATTGTCTAAGGATACAGGCTAAACCTTTCAGGACTGAGATGAGGAGAAATTTCTTCATCCAGAGAATGGTGAGCCTGTGGAATTCGTTACCACAGAAAGCAGTTGAGGCCAAAACATTGTATGTTTTCAAGAAGGAGTTAGATATAGCTCTTGGGTCTAAAGGGATCAAAGGTATATGGGGGGAAAGCGGGAACAGGTTACTGAGTTGGATGATCAGCCATGATCATAATGAATGGCAGAGCAGGCTCGAAGGGCTGAATGGCCTACTCCTACTCCTATTTTCTATGTTTCTGTTATCTTACCTGACAAGAGTCCATCTCAGTCTCGAAATCTCCAGTTGTCCCAGCATGCACAGTTTTTTGTAGAGAAGATTCCAGAGATCTACTGCCCTTTGCATGATAAAGTGCTTCCAGATTTCACCCCTGAATGTCTTAGCTCTAATTTTAAGATGTTGCCCCTTTGTTCTAGATGGCCCCATCAGAGGAACTAAATTCTCTGCATTTACCCTTTGACATTCCTTCATTGTTTTAAAGAGTTTGGTTGGATCATCTCTGAACCGCTACACTCAATGGAATGCAAATCAAGTTTAGGCAACCTGTCCTCATAATTTAACCCTTTCAGCCCTGGTATTCTTCTGGTGCATCAAGCTTCTGCATTGGATTTTCCATCCTTTCATTCCCGAATGTTTCTTCTTTTCCCTTCTGCAGCCTTTGTAAAGTCTGAAAACTTGTCAAAAGCATATTTGACTTGCTAATTAAACACCAATTTTTTAACCATATATGTGACCACTGCCCTTTAAAAAGTGGTCACTTTAGTATTAAAGCAATGGTTTAAAGTCTTCATGCTTATCCAATTTCATATTATCCTTACACACATCATTACACTTTGTGTGCAAAGTATCAACATAGAACATAGAACATAGAACAGTACAGCACAGTACAGGCCCTTCGGCCCACGATGTTGTGCCGAACCTTTAACCTACTCTAAGATCAAACTAACTACCTACCCTTCATTCTACTATCATCCATGTACCTATCCAAGAGTCGCTTAAATGCCCCTAATGTATCTGCTTCTACTACCACCGCTGGCAGCGCATTCCACGCACCCACCACCCACACTCAAAGGGTAAATGATTCTAGATTGGCGTGTCAATGTGGGCCTGGTAATAATGAAGTATTCAGATAATGAGTTATTTCTTGCCTTTCCTTTGTGGCCCAGCTGGTCTCCTTCACTCCCCTTAGGAACAGCAGGGTTTGATTTCACAAATGTTTCTATCCATGAAAGGGAAAACACAGGAAAAATATACATTGAACTTTAGCCAGAAAAAAAAATCTAATGTTTGAAACATTAGCCAATATCTAAATTATTAAATGAATGCACTAAACGTTTGCTGGAAATCGAGAATTGTTTTTTGAACTATAACCTTAGTTACAAAATGCCAAATATGTAAATAAAAAGGATATTTTAAATCATTTGTTTCTGTCCCTTTAAATTGGGACTTACTTTTCCTTTAACAGCTGTTTACAATGGATGGAAGTGTGAAATGAGATGGAAGTTAGAAATGAGAGCAAGCCTGCTAAAGACCTTCATTAGCATGATGCACAAATACATAAGTAGTCTTCTGTTCACAATAGGCGGATGTGAATAATACACCTGTGCAGCTGGAGGCACCTGTCCAATGAGACTAGGAGGAGGCACTCGCCTGAACTCCAATACCAATTGCAGTTCTGCTGGGCAAAAACTAACCTCTGTGTTGGCCAGCCAGCCACTTTGAGTAGAATATCCCATTACTCCCGCTCAGTCAAGAGGTTTGAACATCATGCATCGTATGTTCAGGGATGTCAGGACTGTGTATTCCTTTGACATGGGTGGCGTAGCTTACTGAGCTGGCATACTTCAGTAGTAAATCACAAGGGATTGGATTTCAACCCCAACCCCCCACACAGACCAACTGATGCTTCCTTGCTCATAGCCCACCAAGTGAAAACTAATACCTATTCATAAATCAGTCAACAAGAGCACAGCATCCCAAGCAGGAACATTAACTCATTCGAAAGAGAACACCTACCTTTGTTGCTATGGCTCCAGACACAGAAAGGAGCAGAAGCATCTGCCACTTCTTACCAGGGACGACAGCTGGAACCTTTTGTCCGTGTCTCGCATGATCCAGTAATTTTGAATAGACTGAACACCCAGACCTGTAATTGGGTATGCACCTTATGGCCTCACATCCAACCACTTGAGGTTCTGATTTCAGTTTGTTAATGCACAAGAAGTTAAAGATGTACTTAATCAGTGCAGTAGATTCTACGTTTATGGAATGTTACAAAATGCATAAGTGTGCACTCGCTGGGCTAGATCTGTAATATGCAACAGTGCAAAGTGAGTGATAGCGAGTCAGCAGCTAACAGAGACTGCTTGAGTTGTGTACCTATCATAACCTCTGCATCACCAACTCGTTCTTTCACACTAAATCCTGTCACCAGGTTTCATGGAGGCACCCAAGATCACGTCGTTGGCACCAGCTAGACCTCATTGTCACAAGGCGAGCTGCCTTAAACAGTGTTCAAATCACACGCAGCTTCCACAGTGCGGACTGCGACACCGACCACTCCCTGGTGTGCAGCAAGGTTAGACTCAGACCAAAGAAGTTGCATCATTCCAAGCAGAAGGGCCACCCGCGCATCAACACGAGCAGAATTTCTCACCCACAGCTGTTACAAAAATTTCTAAATTCACTTGAAACAGCCCTTCAAAACACTCCCACAGGGGATGCTGAGACCAAGTGGGCCCACATCAGAGACGCCATCTATGAGTCAGCTTTGACCACCTACGGCAAAAGTGCGAAGAGAAATGCAGACTGGTTTCAATCTCATAATGAAGAGCTGGAACCTGTCATAGCCGCTAAGCGCATTGCACTTTTGAACTACAAGAAAGCCCCCAGCGATTTAACATCCGCAGCACTTAAAGCAGCCAGAAGTACTGCACAAAGAACAGCTAGGCGTTGCGCAAACGACTACTGGCAACACCTATGCAGTCATATTCAGCTGGCCTCAGACACCGGAAACATCAGAGGAATGTATGATGGCATGAAGAGAGCTCTTGGGCCAACCATCAAGAAGATCACCCCCCTCAAATCTAAATCGGGGGACATAATCACTGACCAACGCAAACAGATGGACCGCTGGGTTGAGCACTACCTAGAACTGTACTCCAGGGAGAATGCTGTCACTGAGACTGCCCTCAATGCAGCCCAGCCTCTACCAGTCATGGATGAGCTGGACATACAGCCAACCAAATCGGAACTCAGTGATGCCATTGATTCCCTAGCCAGCGGAAAAGCCCCTGGGAAGGACAGCATTACCCCTGAAATAATCAAGAGTGCCAAGCCTGCTATACTCTCAGCACTACATGAACTGCTATGCCTGTGCTGGGACGAGGGAGCAGTACCCCAGGACATGCGCGATGCCAACATCATCACCCTCTATAAAAACAAAGGTGACCGCGGTGACTGCAACAACTACCGTGGAATCTCCCTGCTCAGCATAGTGGGGAAAGTCTTTGCTCGAGTCGCTCTGAACAGGCTCCAGAAGCTGGCCGAGCGCGTCTACCCTGAGGCACAGTGTGGCTTTCGTGCAGAGAGATCGACTATTGACATGCTGTTCTCCCTTCGTCAGATACAGGAGAAATGCCGTGAACAACAGATGCCCCTCTACATTGCTTTCATTGATCTCACCAAAGCCTTTGACCTCGTCAGCAGACGTGGTCTCTTCAGACTACTAGAAAAGATCGGATGTCCACCAAAGCTACTAAGTATCATCACCTCATTCCATGACAATATGAAAGGCACAATTCAACATGGTGGCTCCTCATCAGAGCCCTTTCCTATCCTGAGTGGTGTGAAACAGGGCTGTGTTCTCGCACCCACACTTTTTGGGATTTTCTTCTCCCTGTTGCTTTCACATGCGTTCAAATCCTCTGAAGAAGGAATTTTCCTCCACACAAGATCAGGGGGCAGGTTGTTCAACCTTGCCCGTCTAAGAGCGAAGTCCAAAGTACGGAAAGTCCTCATCAGAGAACTCCTCTTTGCTGACGATGCTGCTTTAACATCTCACACTGAAGAATGCCTGCAGAGTCTCATCGACAGGTTTGCGTCTGCCTGCAATGAATTTGGCCTAACCATCAGCCTCAAGAAAACGAACATCATGGGGCAGGATGTCAGAAATGCTCCATCCATCAATATTGGCGACCACGCTCTGGAAGTGGTTCAAGAGTTCACCTACCTAGGCTCAACTATCACCAGTAACCTGTCTCTAGATGCAGAAATCAACAAGCGCATGGGTAAGGCTTCCACTGCTATGTCCAGACTGGCCAAGAGAGTGTGGGAAAATGGCGCACTGACACGGAACACAAAAGTCCGAGTGTATCAGGCCTGTGTCCTCAGTACCTTGCTCTACGGCAGCGAGGCCTGGACAACGTATGCCAGCCAAGAGCGACGTCTCAATTCATTCCATCTTCGCTGCCTTCGGAGAATACTTGGCATCAGGTGGCAGGACTATATCTCCAACACAGAAGTCCTTGAAGCGGCCAACACCCCCAGCTTATACACACTACTGAGTCAGCGGCGCTTGAGATGGCTTGGCCATGTGAGCCGCATGGAAGATGGCAGGATCCCCAAAGACACATTGTACAGCGAGCTCGCCACTGGTATCAGACCCACCGGCCGTCCATGTCTCCGTTATAAAGACGTCTGCAAACGCGACATGAAATCGTGTGACATTGATCACAAGTCGTGGGAGTCAGTTGCCAGCATTCGCCAGAGCTGGCGGGCAGCCATAAAGACAGGGCTAAATTGTGGCGAGTCGAAGAGACTTAGTAGTTGGCAGGAAAAAAGACAGAGGCGCAAGGGGAGAGCCAACTGTGCAACAGCCCCAACAAACAAATTTCTCTGCAGCACCTGTGGAAGAGCCTGTCACTCCAGAATTGGCCTTTATAGCCACTCCAGGCGCTGCTTCACAAACCACTGACCACCTCCAGGCGCGTATCCATTGTCTCTCGAGATAAGGAGGCCCAAAAGAGAAAAAAGAGAAGAGCTAACTTTACATCTCTCCTGATTTTTATTTCTATTGACTTTCAATCTATCGCAAAGCTAAGTTCCATTCCCCTATCTTTTTGAAGCTGACATTTCGTGCATTGATGGAATATTGAAATGACTTAGGTGAGACATTTCTTTTGTTATCCAAGACAGGATACTCCCCTGTAGACATGGGGATAATTTTAAGCCCCTGAACAGGTAGGGGAAGGATTACGGTGGGAAGGTTAAAGATATTAAGATGGGAAACCCGATCTCATCCAACCTCCAATGTGTCTAATTCTGGTTTAATTGGAGGCTGAGGGGAGGCATGTGGGTGAAGGTGGGAGGGCAAATAATCTGAGGCTGCATCCTCAGATTTAGAATTATGCAGTCTCTTTCCATTTAAATAATATTCTGCTTTTCTATTCTTTCTGCCAATGTGGGCAAGTTCAAATTTTCCCACAGTATAGTCCAGCTGCCATATTTTTGCCCACTCATTTAACCTATCTATAATCCCTTTGCAGATTCCGTATGTCCTCTTCACAAGTTACTCTCGTATCTTTGTGTCATCAGCAAATTTAGCAACCATCTGTCCCTTTATCCAAGTCATTGATATAGATTATAAATAGTCGAGACCCAGCACAGATCCCTGTGGCACTCCACTAGTTACAGCTTTCCAACCTGAAAATGACCCATTTATCCCTATTCCCTGTTTCCTGCTAGCTAACCAATCCTCTACCTATGCTAATATGTTACTCCCTACACCATGAGCTCTTATTTTGTGTAGGAACCTTTGATGTGGCACCTTATCAAATGCCTTTTGGAAATCCAAGTATGCCTCATCTACAGGTTCCCCTTTATCCACGTTACTTGTTACTTCCTCAAAGAACTGTAATTACTTAGTCAAACATGATTTCCCTTTCATAAAACCATGTTGACTTTGTATGATCGTGTTAAGATTTTCCAAGTGCCCTGCTATAACCTCCTACGAACATATGAACATACATACGAACATACAAATTAGGAGCAGAAGTAGACCACTCAGCCCTTCTAGCCTGTTCCACCATTCAATAAGATCATGGCTGAGCTGTGTGTCTCAAATTCCACACTCCCATCTACCGATAACCTTTGATTCCCTTGCCTAACAAGAATCTATCTAGCCCCGCCTTAAAATTATTCAATGACCCCGCCTCCACCACCTTCTGAGGCAGAGAATTCCTAAGTTGCACAACCCTCTGAGAGAAAAAAATTCTCCTCATCTCTGTCCTTAAAGGGCGACCCCTAATTTTAAAACAGTGTCCCCTAGTTCTGGACTCCCCCACAAGAGAAAACATCCTTTCCACATCTACTTTGTCAAGACCATTCAGGATCTTACATACTTCAGTCAAGTCTCCCTTCACTTTTCTAAACTCAGGTGAAAACAAGCCCAGTCTGTCCAACCTTTCTTCATAAGGCAACCCACTCATTCCAGCTGGTAATCTTGTAAATCCCCTCTGAACCGCCTCCAATGCATTCACATCCTTCCTTAAATAAGGAGACTAAAACTGCAGACAGTATTCGTGATGTGGTCTCACCAATGCCCTGTATAACATCCTTCCTTTTATTTTCTATTCCTCTCATTCCATTAGCCTTCTTTATTACTTGCTGTATCTATATACTAACTTTCTGTGATTCATGCACTAGAACACCTGGATCCCTCTGTACCTCAGAGTACCGCAGTCATTCTCCATTTATCCCTAATAATAGATTCTAGCATTTTCCCCATGACAGATGTTAGGCTAACTGGCCAATAGTTTCCTGCTTTCTGTCTCCCTCCTTTCTTGAATAGAGGAGTTATATTCACTATTTTCCAATCTGATGGGACCTTTTCAAATCTAGGGAATTTTGGAAAATTACAACCAATGCATCTACTATCTCAGCAGCCACTTCTTTTAAGAACAAGTAATATTACATGGTGGCAACGTTTGGGGTATATTTTTTCTGAAGACCACCGAATATTACATCGTGGCATCATTTGATTTTTTTTTCTGAAGAACACATTAACAGAGAACCAAGAACAGCTAATTGCTTACCTGGAGTGGCAGAAGTTTCAGGCAGAGTGCAGTTGGCAGGAGGCCTGACAACAGCAAGCTAGGAGGTGTTGAAACTCTGTGAGTAGAGCAGGCAATCTGCCAGAGGATTGGAGCTTTCAACGAAACTGGCAGTGTGTCGAAAAATTTGAAAAACGTAGTACAGCCATGACTACTTAGTTTCCTGGGTTTTTTTTGCTTCATGGGTGGAGCCTAAACCAAAATGAGCAGGCAGAGCTCAACAGCGCCACTGGTGGTCCAACACAAAGTAAAAGGCTGGTTGTGGCAGGTGCCGGTACTAAAAGCTGCAGAAAGGGAAGCTGAAGAGAGAAAAGAAAGCGCTCCCTGTTTAAAAAAAAAATCAAACAACAAAGAAAGCAGCTGCTGTCCTCTGACTCTTAAGTGGGGCAGGTCTGCAAAAATAAACTGTCTAAAAAAGGAAACAGAAAGCTGTACTTGTGAGACAGAAATCAGAGAGCCTGTAAAGGAAGTGTGCCTGTCAGAAAGAAAACCTGTGAAAAAGCCTGTACTTGTGAAACAGCAGGATCATCAAGAACGCAAGAACACAAGAAATAGGAGCAGAAGTAGACCAAATGGCCCATCGATCCTGCTCCACCATTTAATACGATCATAGCTGATCTTGGGCTTCAATTTCACTTTCCTGCCCGCTCCCCATATCCCTTGATTTCCTATTAGACCAACAATGTATCTATCCCAGCTTTAAATGTGTTCAAAGATGGAGCATCCCCAACCCTCTGGGGTAGAGAATTCCAAAGATTCACAACCCTTTGAGTGTAGTCATTTCTCCTCATCTCAGTCCTGAATAATTGGTCTCTTATCCTAAGACTGTGCCCAGCGTTCTAGATTCCCCAACCTGTGGAAACATTCTCTCAGCCTCTACCCTATCAAGCCCTTTCAAAATCTTATATGTCTCAATAAGGTCACCTCTCATTCTTCTAAACTCCAGAGAATTTAGGCCCAATTTACTCAGCCTCTCATCATAGGACAACCCCCTCATCCCAGGGGCCAATTTAATAAATCTTCGCTGCACCACCTCCAGTGCAAGTATATCCTTTCTTAAATGTGGAGACCAAAACTGCACACAGTCTTCCAGGTGCAGTCTCACCAAAGCCCTGTACAGTTTTAGTAAGACTTCTTTATTCCTGTACTCCAATCCCTTTGCAATAAAGGCCATTTGCCTTCCTAATAGCCTGCTGCACCTGCATGTTAACTTTGTGCATTCCTTGTACAAGTACCCCCAAGTCTCTCTGAACATCAACACTTACCAGTTTCACACCTTTTAAAAAATATTCTGCTTTTCTATTTTTACAACCAAACTGAACAACTTCACACTTCCCAACATTATACTCCATTTGCCGTCTTGTTGCCCACTCACTTATCCTGTCTATATTTCTTTGCAGCCTCTCCATGTCCTCCCTGCAGCTTACCTTTCCACCGAGCTTTGTATCATGAGCAAACGTAGATACATTACTCTCTGTCTCTTCAACCAAGTCATTAATACAGAGTGTAAATAGCTGAGGCCCTAGCACTGATCCTTGTGGCACTCCACTATTCACTGCCTGCCAACTTGAAAATGCCCCATTTATGCCCACTCTCTGCTTCCTGTCTGTTAACCAATCCTCTATCCACGCTAATATATTACTCCCAACACCATGAGCCCTTATCTTGCTTATTAATCTTTTATGTGGCACCTTAGCGAATGTCTTTTGAAAATTCAGGTATACTACATCTACTGGTTCCTCTTTATCTACCCTACTCATTACATCCTCAAAAAATTCTAATAAATTTGTCAAACAGGATCTCCCTTTAGTAAAATCATGCTGACTTGTATGAATCATACTCTGCTTTTCCAAGTGCAATGCTAAGATTTCTTTAATAATTGTTTCCAGCATCGTTCCAGCGATTGATGTTAGGTTAACTGGCCTGTAGCTCCCTGTTTTCTCTCTACCTCCTTTCTTGAAAAGCGATGTAACATTTGCTAACTTCCAATCTGATGGGACCATTCCTGAATTCTGGAAACTCATAGTCAGTGCATCCACTATCTCTTCAGCTATCTCTTTTACAACCCTAGGATGTAAGCAATCTGGGGACTTGTCAGATTTTAGTCCCTCAACTTTCTCCAATGCTTTTTCTCGGCTGATATCAATATCCTTAATTTCCTTACTCTTTTTAGCCCCTAGGTTACTGTTTATTTCTGATATGGAACTAGTGTCTTCTACTGAGAAGACAGACACAAAATATTTGTTCAATGCCTCATTTCCCATGATGATTTCTCCTGTCTCTGCCTCTAAGAGACCAATGTCTCTACTTTAGCTACTCTCTTCCTTTTTATGTACTTATAAAAGCTCTTACAATCTGTTTTTATATTGCTGGCTAGTTTACTCTCATTCGATTTTTTTCCATTTTTATCAACTTTTTGGTGGCCCTTTGCTGGTTTCTAAAATGGCTTTCAGATATCCAAGTATGGATTGGAAGGCGGCAGACATAGTGCTTGATTTTAAACTGTATCGACAGCAGATGCAACTGTGTTTCCTGGATCAAGAAGTGAGTGAACCAGAGAAACAAGCTATTGTTATGGCCAGGTGAGGAGGGCGTCACAGGCTATCCTTTTGCCCTTCCTCTTATTTGACTACAACAGACTTTATTCCTTTTTAAACAGTGGTTGCGTTCACCACTTCAGTGAGTTTCTTTACCTTTAACCTTTAATGTGATCATGAAAGAACCAATTGGACTGGTTTTCTTGAGTTTAAACAAGAAAGAGGTGAGTTTATTACAATCTAAAGCTGATCTAAAAAATTAATAAAAATATGCTACACATTCATGCTCACATTCACACGAGAGTCACACACACACAAATAGATTACAGAGTGAAAAGTAGATTTTGTGGTTGGATTAGAGTCCAGAATAAATGAAAGTTAAATACACAGTCTATGAGGTTGGATGATTCGGTGGTCTTCCGGCTGAAGTTGTATTCTTGAAGTCTTTGGCTGGTCAAAGTGCACTTTGTGGCTGGCCCACTTGGCTCAGGGCTTTCTTGGAGGTAGACTTGTCGGTGGCTCTCTTCCCCTGGTCTCTGTATGTATCAATCTGTAGGCTTGGAGGGTCCACAGTTGCAGATGGATTTCAAACTTGTGGTGTTATCTGGAGACAGAGAGAGAGGGAGAACAGGTGAGGCACACAGCCTTTCTGCTGCTGCATAGTCTGAGTTACTGGCTTGACTCTTTGTTCAAGTAAACTCCCAGCTTTCACAGAGATGGACAGACAGTCACATGACTGCCTCAATGTATTCTCTGGAACATTCTAATGAGATTCAGGGTTTGGAATTGGCTCCCCAGGTCCCCGGATGCCAATATTTACACTTGGAGGGGTTTGGTCTCTCAAAGTCAAGGTGTTAGGATTGCCTTGAATGTCATACTAATGAAGCAATCTTAGGTAAGTCAATCACGTAGAGCTAGCCATTGTTCTGGGTCCATGCTCCTCAGACCTCTGTCTCCTTTGGACCTTTGGAAAGGTGTTTCAGATGCAAATTGCGGTGATCATCTTGGCTGCCAGTTTTTTAAAAGTTAACTGCAAGATTTTTCCTTTTAAAAGTTTAATATAAGTTTCTAACTGATGAATTAATATTCCTTATTTGGCATATTGTTTATCTTGACACTATCAAAATCAAGATTGCACTGGGCAATGAGGGCCTGCAACAGATCAATACACCAGGATTGTCAGCTGAGGATCAGAAGGACCTGAGCAAGCTATGAGCATTCCTGGAGGAGCAACTTAAGGTGAAGCTCGATTTCCGAGAACATAGGCTTGAGCTTATGATGCACCAGCCAAGGCAAGATGAGTCCATTGACCAGTTTGTTGCAAGGTGCTGAGACAAAGCTCAAGAATGCGACTTCGCAGATATCAAAGTGTCTGAACGGGTTATAGAGCTAGTAATCATGTCTACCCCACTAAATGCCTTTCAAAAGGACCTGCTAGAAAAGAAAAAGGGGCACACCATAGATGTACTACTCAGTGATGGAAGGAAATTTGAAGCCATCATGGCTGGACGCCAACAGTATTTTTTATTTGTTCATGGAATGTGGGCATTGCTGTCTAGGCCAGCATTCATTACCCATCCCTAATTGCCCTTGAACTGGTGGTGGTGAGCTGTCTTGGCCGGGTTGGATTTGCTGTGGACAGGACATACCTGGGCAATTTCCCACATTGCCGGGTAGATGCTAGTGTTGTAACAGTACTGGAACAGCTTCTCTAAAGGTGTGGCTAGTTCTGGAGTACAGGTCTTCAGTACTATTATTGGAATATTGTCAGGACCCATAGCCTTTGTAGTATTCACATTAGTGTATTCAGCTGTTTCTTGATATCATGTGGAGTTCTTTGCTGAAGTAACATCTGCTGTGGATAAAGGGGAACCGGTGGATGAACTGTTCTTAGATTTCCAGAAGGCATTTGATAAGTTGCCACATCATAGTTACTGCAAAAGTATAAGCTCATTGTGTAGGGAGTAGCATATCGGCATGGATAAAAGATTGGCTAGCTAACAGAAAACAGAGAGTAGGCATAAAAGGGTAATTTTCTGATTGGCAAGATGTAACAAGTGGTGTGCCACAGGGATCAGTGCTGGGGCCCCAACTATTTACAATTTATGTAAATGACTTGTATGAAGGTATGGTTGCTAAATTTGCTGATGACACAAAGATAGGTAGGAAAGTAACTTGTGAAGAGGACATAAGGAGGCTACAAAGGGATATAGATAGGTTAAGTGAGTGGGCAAAGATCTGGCAAATGGAGTATAATGTGGGAAAATGTGAAATTTTCCATTTTGGCAGGAAGAATAAAAAAGAAGCATATTATCTAAATGGTGAGAGATTGCAGAGTTCTGAGATGCAGAGGGATCTGGGTGTTCCATTGCATAAATTGCAAAAGGTTAGTATGCAGGTACAGCACGTAATTAGGAAAGCTAATAAAATGTTTTTGTTTATCGCGAGGGGAATTGA
Organism: Heterodontus francisci; assembly: GCF_036365525.1. Taxonomy (NCBI): domain Eukaryota; kingdom Metazoa; phylum Chordata; class Chondrichthyes; order Heterodontiformes; family Heterodontidae; genus Heterodontus; species Heterodontus francisci. The sequence continues at coordinate 52,000,192 of NC_090374.1, forward strand.
ATACAAAAGTAGAGAGGTTATGTTTCAGTTAAACAGTGCATTGGTGAGACCACATCTGGAGTACTGTGTACAGTATTGGTCTCCTTATTTAAGGAAGGATGTAAATGCACTGGAAGTAGCTCAGAGAAGGTTTACTTGACTAATACCTGGAATGGGCGGGTTGTCTTACGAGGAAAGGTTGGACAGGCTAGGCCTGTATCCGCTGGAGTTTAGAAGCGTAAGAGGCGACTTGATTGAAACATAAGATTCTGAGGGGTCTTGACAGGGTGGATGTGGAAATGATGTTTCCTCTTGTGGGAGAATCTAAAACTAGGGGTCGCTGATTAAAAATAAGGGGTCGCCCATTTAAGACAGAGATGAGCAGACATTTTTTCTCTCAGAGGGCCGTGAGTCTTTGGAATTCTCTTCCTCAAAAGGATGTGGCCGCAGAGTCTTTGAATATTTTTAAGGCAGTGGTAGATAGATGTTTGATAAGCAAAGGGATGAAAAGTTATTGGGGGTAGGCGGGAATATGGAGTTGAGGTCACAATCAGATCAGCCATGATCTTGTTGAATGTTGGAGCAGGCTCAAGGGGCCAAGTGGCCTACTCCTGTTCCTAATTCGTATGTTCGTATGTTTGTAAATCAGATTGGCTGAAGACTGGCATCTGTGATGCTGGGGACCTTAGGAGGAGGCCGAGATAGATCATCCACTCGGCGCTTCTGGCTGAAGATTGATGCAAGTGCTTCAGTCTTGTCTTTTGCGCTGATGTGCTGGGCTCCCCCATCATTGAGAATGGGGATATTTGTGGAGCCTCCCCATTTACAATTGGATGTGGCAGCACTGCAGAGCTTAAATCTGATCCGTTGGTTGTGGGATCGTGTAGCTCTGTCTATCGCATGCTGCTTCTGCTGTCTGGCATGCAGGCAGTCCTGTGTTGTAGCTTCACCAGGCTGACACCTCACTTTTAGATATGCCTGGTGCTGCTCCTGGCATGCTCTCCTACCCTCTCCACTGAACAGTTACAAGCATTGGGAGCAGCTTTGACAATTGATATGGTAGCCAAGACTCAGAAATCTGCTAATCCTTGTGGCAAATGTAGCTTGACCCACCCAATTCGCAGTTGTCCAGCATACCAGGACCAATGTAAAGCCTGTGGCATGTGAGGACATTGGGCAAGGTAGTGCAGAAGGCCAAGCTCAGATACTGCAGCAAGGAAAGGTACCAGATTACATGCAGAGAGAACGTCTGCAAGACAGGATGGCAAATGCAACAAAAGGTATGCCAACACACAGCAAAAGCCCAAGCAGGTACATCACGTCAGCAGAGGGACAGATTGCCAGGAGGATATGCATTTCACATAGTTAATTTGGATCAACATGTCAATGTTATTAAGCAATCTGAGGCATTCACCATGATCAGGATTATATGTCCGCAGAAGAGGGAAAAGCATAAGCTGAGAGTAAAAATCAACACCAGAGCAAGTGCAACCATTCTGCCCATCTGTATGCTGAAGGACATGCACTTAAAGAAATGGGAATCTATGGTGCAACCCATCATGTCTAGGCTGACTGCCTACAATGGTTTGCCAATCAAGTACATTGGAACGATCACCTCACAGTGTAGCTACGGGAGCTTCAAATGACTACCACAAATGTTTTATATTGTAAACACAACTGAACCCGCTGTTGCAGGACTTCCAGTATGCAGAGGTTTACGATAACAAGATCGGGACGAATAAGCACTCCATTTTAGAGAGTGTTAAACATGCTTACTTGTAAATAACGTTTTGTTTTAATCATGTATAGTTAGTCTGAACCACAACATCATTCTATATTGTACTTATATTTTTATCTTTGGAAAAAAGGGGAATGTTGTGGGTCGACCTTAGGAGGACTACCTAAGAAACTGTAAGTGAAGATCAGTAGAGGAAGTGATGTCACATCACATATGACTAAGGAGTTGTGGGTGTAGCCCGACAGAGTGAAATGTATGTTGGTGTGGCACCTGCAGTAGCTATATATATGTCCTAGTTAAGTTTTAATAAAAACTCATATTTTCTTTGGATATTACTTGCAGTCCTGTGAATCTTACAATAGTTCACATTCCAAAGGAACAAGTCATATTACACAGATCAGCCATGATTTCATTGAATGGCTCGAGTGGCTAAAAGGCCTCCTCCTATTCCTATGTTCCTAATGGCGGCCGTGCCTTCAGGGCATCTAGGCCTTAAGCTCTGGAATTCCATCCTTTAACCTTTCTAGCCTGCCAACACCTATGACTAAATTCAATAAACCTACTGGCCCACTGGTGAAGCTAAACTTTGAGCGAGAGCAAGCTAGAGCCAGGGCCACAGTTCTGTATCCACAATTATCTAACTCATGTTCCTTTTGAGCATGGCTCTCGACAAATAGAGAAGAAAAATATTATAGGAATCGTAAGAGAGACCATAAAGGAAGAAAAGGTACCAGAAACACAACAAAGAGTACTCATTAAAATCGTCCAGATTTGTATCAGAAAGTCAAAATAACTAATGAGGGCTAAGAATCTAGCAACAAATTTAAGCAATGTTGTAGCCATTGCTGCAATGGTTATTACAAATCGGCATTCCCTATGTACCACCCGTGCAAAATAAGGGTTCTTGAAAATGGACTGATGGATCACAAAAGAAGCAGTGATCACTGTATTAGTATAGCACATGATTTATGTTCGACACTATTTAGTAGTCATTTCCTCCTAGTGGCAATTTTACTGTAGTTGCAGGGTGGGACTATAGTTATTTGTTTTGGCGCATACACGAAGCTATTGTCCATTGATGCTCAAGTAGTGTGGGCATTAACACTAAAGCCCAAAGTAATTTTAACTATTTCTATGTTTACCATAAAGTGAATATTTTTAAGTAAACGCGTCAACAGCTGGACTTGAATTGATTTGTGCACTATCTGGGCACATTGTATGAACAATACATACAAAGACAACATAGTCAGGTCTCACAATAGGTTAATCCCTTTTCCATCACTGAAACTGAAAGTGGAGCTTTTAGCTGGTGTACTCACTCAATCACACTTTATTCACACCCAGTCAGTTTCACAGAAAAAGCCATACAGCTTTGGCATCCTGGAATATGCCAGATAAGTGGGGGGAGATGAGAGCAGTGAGAGGGCAGGTTCGAAGCTCAGTGTTGCCATATGGCAAGTTCTTGATCTTAAACAGGACCATCTGGAAAAGCAGTTACTGGAGATAAGGTATTACTTTAATCTGTCTTCTTGTATACCTGACTCTGGGCACAATAATAACTGAGAAGCTGGGGAGGTTTTGTGGTCGGGAAACCCAGAAGTATAAGTTTCCGGGAGGTTCTGCCGGATTTAACAGTGGGACCTGATTAACATTTGTGGACTCGGTTTCCTGGCTCCAGCCAGCCAGATTGAGAGGGTTCCTGACTGTTGGATGGGCAGGCCTATGGCACAAGGCCACAGCCAGGGAGTAGAGAGGAGGGAGGGAGTGAGAAAACGTCTGTCGATAGGGAGGCGTTAGGCAGGGTGGTGTGGTCTGCAGAGGCTGGTTGGGGAAACCCGGCTAGTCAGAGTTAAACCTTCTTTGGCCTCCTTATCTCGAGAGACAATGGGTAAGCGCCTGGAGGAGGTCAGTGGTGTGTGTTAAACCTAACACACAGATAATCTATCTGGGTGTCCTGTTATGTGAATCACAAAAAGTTAGTCTGCAGGTACAGCAGGTGATTAGGAAGGAAAATGGAATGTTGTTGTTTATTGCATGGGGAATCAAGTATAAAAGTAGGGAAGTTCTGCTTCAGTTGTATAGGGTATTGGTGAGACCACATCTGGAGTACTGCACACAGCTTTGGTCTCCTTACTTAAGAAAGGAGCAGTTCAGAGAAAGTTCACTTGACTGATTCCTGGGATGAAGGGGTTATCTTATGAGGAAAGGTTAGACAGTTTGGGCCTGTATCCATTTGAATTTAGAAGAATGAGAAGTGATCTTATTGAAACATATAAGATCCTGAGGAAACTTGATAGGGTGGATGCTGAGAGGATGTTTTCCCTTATGGGAGAGAGTAGAACCTGGGGACACAGTTCAAAAATAAGGGGTCTCCCATTTATAACGGAGATTAGGAGAAATCTTTTCTCCCAGATAGTTGTTTGTGGAATTCTCTTCCCCAGAGAGCAGTGGAGGCAGGGCAATTGAATATTTTTAAGGCTGAGCTAGATAGATGCTGAATTGACAAGGAAGTTGAAGGTTATAGCGGGTGACAGGAAAGTAGAGATCAAATCAGCCATGATCTTATCAAAAGTTGGAGAAATTTCAAGGGGCCGAATGGCCTACTCCTACTCCTAATTCATCTGTCTGCATGTGAACTATTGTAAGTAATATCGAAAGATATTAATATAACATAACTAGAACATATAGCTACTGCAGGAGCCACACCAACACACATCTCACTCTGTCTGGCTATACTCACAACTCCCTGGTCATGTGTGATTTTTTTTTTTATTCATTCATGGGATGTGGGCGCCACTGGCCAGGCCAGCATTTATTGTCCATCCCTAATTGCCCTTGAGAAGGTGGTGGTGAGCTGCCTTCTTGAACTGCTGCAGTCCATTTGGGGTAGGTATACCCACAGTGCTGTTAGGAAGGGAGTTCCAGGATTTTGACCCAGCGATAGTGAAGGAACAGGGATATAGCTCCAAGTCAGGATGGTGTGTGACTTGGAGGGGAACTTGCAGATGGTGATGTTCCCAAGCATCTTGCTGTTCTTGTCCTTCAAGATGGTAGAGGTCGCGGGTTTGGAAGGTGCTGTCCAAGGAGCCTTGGTGAGTTGCTGCAGTGCATATTGTAGATGGTACACACTGCTGCCACTGTGCGTCGGTGGTGGAGGGAGTGAATGTTTGTGGATGGGGTGCCAATCAAGTGGGCTGCTTTGTTCTGGATGGTGTCGAGCTTTTTGAGTGCTGTTGGAGCAGCACCCATCCAGTCAAATGGAGAGTATTCCATCACACTCCTGACTTGTGCCTTGTAGATGGTGGACAGGCTTTGGGGAGTCAGGAGGTGAGTTACTCACTGCAGGATTATTAGCCTCGGACCTGCTCTTGTAGCCACGGTATTTATATGACTACTCCAGTTCAGTTTCTGGTCAATGGTAGGCCCTTGGATGTTGATAGTGGAGGATTCAGCGATGGTAATGCCATTGAATGTCAAGGGGAGATGGTTAGATTCTCTCTTGTTGGAGATGGTCATTGCCTGGCACTTGTGTGGTGCAAATGTTACTTGCCACTTATCAGCCCAAGCCTGGATATTGTCCAGGTCTTGCTGCATTTCTACACAGACTACTTCAGTATTTGAGGAGTTGTGAATAGTGCTGAACATTGCGCAATCATCAGCGAACATCCCCACTTCTGACCTTCTGATTGAAGGAAGGTCATTGATGAAGCAGCTGAAGATGGTTGGGCCTAGGACACTACTCTGTGACACTCCTGCATCGATGTCCTGAAGCTCAGATGATTGACCTCCAACAACCACAATCATCTTCCTTTGCACTAGGTATGACTCCAACTAGCAGAGAGTTTTCCCCCAATTCCCATTGACTCCAATTTTGCTCGGGCTCCTTGATGCCATACTCGGTCAAATGCAGCCTTGATGTCAAGGGCAGTCATTCTCACTTCACCTCTTGAGTTCAGCTCTTTTGTCCATGTTTGAACCAAGGCTGTAATGAGGTCAGGAGCTGAGTGGCCCTGGCGGAACCCAAACTGAGCATCACTGAGCAGGTTATTGCTAAGCAAGTGCTGCTTGATGGCACTATTGATGACACCTTCCATCACTTTACTGATAATTGAGAGTAGACTGACGGGGCGGTAATTGGCCGGGTTGAACTTGTCCTGTTTTTTGTGTACAGGACATACCTGGGCAATGTTCCACATTGCCGGGTGGATGCCAGTGTTGTAGCTATACTGGAACAGCTTGGCTAGGAGTGCGGCAAGTTGTGGAGCACAGGTCTTCAGTACTATTGCCAGAATATTGTCAGGACCCATAGCCTTTGCAGTATCCAGTGCCTTCAGTCGTTTCTTGATATCACGCGAGTGAATCGAATTGGCTGAAGTCTGGCATCTGAAACGTTGGGGACTACAGGAGGAGGCCGAGATGAATCATCAACTCGGCACCTCTGGCAGAAGATTGTTGCAAATGCTTCAGCCTTATCTTTTACACTGATGTGCTGGGCTCTCCCATCATTGAGGATGGGGATATTTGTGGAGCCATCTCCTCCAGTTCATTGTTTAATTGTCCACCACCATCCACGGCTGGATGTGGCAGGAATGCAGAGCTTAGATCTGATCTGTTGGTTATGGGATTGCTTAGTTCTGTCTATTGCATGCTGCTTATGCAGTTTGAAATGCAAGTAGTCCAGGGTTGTAGCTTCACCAGGTTGACACCCCATTTTGAGGTATGCCTGGTGCCTCTCCTGTCATGCCCTCTGGCACTGGATACTGCAAAGGCTATGGTCTCCGGGCTTGATGGTAATGGTAGAGTGGGGGATATGCCGGGCCATGATGTTACAGATTTTGGTTAAGTACAATTCTGCTGCTGTTGATGGCCCACAGTGCCTCATGGATGCCCAGTTTTGCATTGCTCGATCTGTTCGAAATCTACCCCATTTAGCACGGTGATAGTGCCACACAACACGATGGACGGTATCCTCAATGTGAAGGCGGGACCTCGTCTCTACAAGGACTGTGCGGTGGTCACTCCCACCAATACTGTCATAGACAGAAGCATCTGCGGCAAGCAGATTGGTGAGGACAAGGTCAAGTATGTTTTTCCCTCGTGTTAGAGATAACAAAAGCATGGATGAGGGTTTCAACATAGATAAACTGCGACAGGGATGGAGACGGGCAATGTCGTGAAGGTGGAAGTAGCTGGTCTTTGTGATGAAGAGCATATGGGGTCACAAGCTCAGCTCAGGGTCAAACAGGTTGCAAACAGTCTGGTTCAACCTGAGACAGTAGCCAGGGAGAAGGGGTTGAATCAGTGGTGAGGGATGTAAGTTTATGGTCGCACACAAAGATAATGGCTTCAGTCATATAAATGCTTAATTGGAGGAAATTGCTGCTCATCCAGAAGTGAATGTGGGATAAGCAGTCTGACAACAGAGAAACAGCAGGGAGGTTTAGAGAGCTGGTGGTGAGGTACAGCTGGATGTCATCACTGTAAATCTGGAACCTGACATCATGTCTTTGGATGCTGTCACCAAGGGTTTGCATGTAGATGATAAATAGGAAAGGCCTTAGGGGACTCCAGATGGGCTATGACTGAATGGGTACGAGTGGAACCAAATTAAAGCAGAGGCATTGGAGGAGGTTGTCATTGTCACCTGTATCAAAGGCTACAGAATAGTGGAGTTAAGTTGCAGATCAGCCATGACCTCATTGAATGGCGGACCAGCCTTGAGGGGCTAAATGGCCTACTCCTGCTCCTAATTTGTATGTTCGTATGTTCCTGTTCCTCTGCTCCTGTGACAGGTTGTGAAGGATGGGGAGGGATAGTGCACCATGATCATAGCCACAGAGGATGTTATTTGTGACTTTGAGAAGGTCCATTTCAGTGCTGTGGCAAGGGCGGCACAGTGGCGCAGTGGTTAGCACCGCAGCCTCACAGCTCCAGCGACCCGGGTTCAATACTGGGTACTGCCTGTGTGGAGTTTGCAAGTTCTCCCTGTGTCTGCGTGGGTTTCCTCCGGGTGCTCCGGTTTCCTCCCACATGCCAAAGACTTGCAGGTTGATAGGTAAATTGGCCAGAATAAATTGCCCCTAGTATAGGTAGGTGGTAGGGAAATATAGGGACAGTTGGGGATGTGGTAGGAATATGGAATTAGTGTAGGATTAGTATAAATGGGTGGTTGTTGGTCAGCACAGACTCGGTGGGCCGAAGGGCCTGTTTCAGTGCTGTGTCACTAAACTAATTGGAGCAGTTCAGACATGGAGTTACTGGAATGATCAGTACGGGTTTGAGAGGCGACAACATGTTAAAGGATTGTGTTTTTGACCTTCCCTTTCTTCCTGCCTCATCTGCCAGCTCTTGTACATTTGCACTTTCACCATTGTGCTGGTAAAACCACACTGTTTATTCTTCTGAGGTTTATTCACCAGAAACTAGAGAACAGCAGCCAGTCTGACTCCCTCAGATCCATTCCCAGCCTCCTCAGTACTGCACTCGAGTCAGTTTTTAGGGAATTACGGGTGCCCTGACTCCATTGTATAATAGCAGACGTACAACCTCTTTCTAAAGCTTCCTGTACACTTGATGGAAAGATACCCAACAAGTTGGCAGAATATTTTGTATTGATTTTTGGAAGATTTTTCTTACTTTGCCAAATAATGCTTCCAATATTTTTATCCAATACGGACTCTGGCACTGTTGTTTTCACAGCTTCTGTTCATTGAAAAGCAAAGTCGAAGTTATTTCCGATTCGGACAAAAACATAAGTTTCATTTATGTTAAAGAGTGCCATTTTACCCTGGAAAACAATAGGTGAGCTATCAATAATTTGGCTCTCGTTTCCTACTACACACATGGGATTAACAGCAAACAGGCTGAATTATGGCAGTTATGTAGTTTTATACTGTAAAATCAAGTACACTGAACTTTGGTTGAGAATTCTGAAACTCATTTCGTAGAGATAACTACTACAGCAGAGGAGAAGGCTTCTCAGTTGCTGAAGAGGTAGGGAGGAGTAATCTTGGCCTACAGAGAAAAAAGGGAGTGTACATTTTACAATGTATTTATTTATCCATTTTTCCATACTGTACTAATGAAAAATAAAATGTATCAACTTCTGAAGCGTAACCAGTTTTCAAAGCTTCGTCCATCAGGAACTGCATTCCTTTAAGGTTGTAGGATATTGTAATCACCACATTTCCAGTACAAAAATAGCTGACAGGTTGCATCCTGCCGCTTATGATAAGGTACATCAAATTTACATACATTTCAGTCTTTGAGACTGCCTTTGACGAGTGGTAACTAACACTTAAAACGTAAAAGCCCAGCCACCTTTCCCTACCCTTCACTGGCACCACCATCGCCATCAGCGTCTTGGTTGGGTGGGGAAGAGGGTTGTGTGTGGAGTCTCAGTATTAACCAGAAGCTTAATTAGACCAGATAAGGGTGACTGCAACGGTCCGTGCAAGATGACCTTGAGCAGTTCTGGGCCTTGTTGGCTTGGCTTTGGACTGCACCTTGGCACGGGCAGCAGCAGTCTGTGCAGGCTGGCTGAAAGGCAACAGCAAGGGTACTGGCTGAGTGGTGGTAGTGGGAGCACAAACACTGTCATCCTGAGCGAGGACAGCAGGTTCGTGCTCCACTGAACCACTGTCACTCCCTGGGATGGCGCCTCAGCAATCCTATTAATCTGTTGGAGTACAGATTACTGGACCGCTGTGAGAGCCTGTATGTCTCTTTGAGCATTGGTATCTGCAACCATGATGACAGCAGTCTGGGCCTGCATTGCAACAAGCACAGCTCACGTGACCTCAGTCTGAGCTTCTGCCTGTGCTGCAATGGAAGCTGAGACATCAGCCAGCAGATGTTGCATCACAGGTGGGTCTGTAAGCATTCTCATGAAGTTGGCAACCACTTCCACTCTGGAAAGGATGGGCTGCAAGCTCTGCACAAAGCCCTGTGCCAAGTTAGGGCTGAACTCCTCCTTGCTTCTTAACAGTGACAACGGGCTCTGTGGTAAGCCTGCCAATGCACCAAACATCGTGTGCATGCCTATTAGTGTTCTCCTGTATGCTGCCCCATCAAAGTCCTCATCTGAGTCCACTGTCGCAGAACATGTCGTGACCTCACTATTCTTTCCTCCTGCCTGTGCAGCCCAGTCATGCTCAGTGATTCACCACATGCTGATCCCAAATCTATACTATCCTCTAAGGTACGCACAATGCCAGTGACTGTGTTGGTGGCTCCGAGCGTCAGATCAAGTGACAGTGCTTCTTCATCAGATGTCTGGTGTAGCTCTTGCCTTTCATAATGAGACTGTATTGGCTGTCCAGGTGGCAGTTCAGGGTATCTGAAAGCAAAAATGCAGAAATGGAGGGTTGGGGTTGGGGTGAGGGGCTGGGGATGGGGTGGAAAGCAAGAGGTCCATGGTCACACCATCTGCAGCTGGCATGTCATACAGATAGCAGGGTGAGGGTGAGGTAGAATTTGAGAAGGGGCTTAAGGGAGGAACATACCGTCATCCTGAATGGTCTAGCTGATGCCAGGTGCAACCAACTCAGTAATAGCCAGTCCAATGAGGTGGAACATAGTCTTATCCATAGGGCTCTGTCAATGCAGGTGCAGTTGCCCCTGTCAGTTCTCTGTTGCTTCCTATGGTTACGGGCCACCTTGTCCTGCAAGAGACGGACAGAGACAAATGTCAGTGAGTGTGTTACAATGTGTTTGGATGATGTGCCTGTCATAGATGAATAGCTGGAGGTATATGGAAACCATGAGAGGTGGGTGTGAGGCTAGCATGCGTGTGAGGGTGAGGTGGACAATCTGAATCATAGCCATAAGTGCTGACTGCTGATGGGTGAGTGATGCTGCTGTGGTGGATTGAGCAGTATGAGATATTGGTGGAATGGTGGGTAAGAGATCTTCTTGTCATGTCGCTACACCTTCCCTTGCCACTGTTCCACACAGGCTGTGGCTCAAGAGTTGTAGACCTTCAGATCTTCAGGGCTGCATGGCTCTGGTAGTAGAGGGCAGTCTAGGAAACGTTTCATCATTTGGAAAGCCTCTCCGCAGTCACAGTCAACAGAATGCATTTGGCTATATCCCCACTTCTGCATAAGGGCCATGTAGTGGCTGGCATCAGTCCTGAGGCTATTGAGAGATGGCCAAGTAGGCCATATTTCGTTGGCTCCTGATGGGAGAGATTCCTCTGGGTCATTGGACAACTCATGTGCCTTCGTCTGTAGATGTATTGACCAATCAGCAAGGCAGCAGCTGTGGGGGTAACAGTTTAGGGACTGGACAGTATGTAAGAAGCTGCCCTTCAACTTGAGCCTCATTCTTTCTGTCTTTTTCTGGAAGAGAAGATGACGAGGGTCACTGGTCTGCTTTGTCCGTTCTACTCTTGATGGACATATGAATTAGGAGCAGGAGTAGGCCACTCGGCCCCTCAAGCCTGCTCCACCATTCAATAAGATCATGGCTGATCTGATTGTAACCTCAACTGCACATTACCGTCAACTCCCAATAACCTTTCACCCCCTTGCTTATCAGGAATCTATCTACCTCTGCCTTAAAAATATTCAGAGTCTGCTTCTACCGCCTTTTGAGGAAGAGAGTTCCAAAGACTCACGACCCTCTGAGAGAAAAATGTCTCCTTATCTCTGTCTTAAACGGCGACCCTTTATTTTTAAACAGTGACCCCTAGTTCTAGATTCTCGCACAAGAGGAAACATCCTTCCGACATTCACCCTGTCAAGACCCCTCAGGATCTTATATCTCTTTCAGTCAATTCACCTCTTACTCTTCTAACCTCAAGCCTAGCCTGTCCAATCTTTCCTCATAAGACAACCCACACATTTCAGGTATTAGCCTAGTAAACCTTCTCTGAACTGCTTCCAAGGCATTAGCATCCTTCCTTAAATAAGGAGACCAATACTGTACACAGTACTCCAGATGTGGTCTCACCAATGCCCTGTATAACTGAAGCATAACCTCCCTACTTTTGTATTCAATTCCCCTCACAATAAAGGATAACATTCTGTTAGCTTTCCTAATTACTTGCTATACCTGCATGCTAACGTTTTGTGATTCATGCACGAGGACACCCAGACTTCTCTGCATCTCAGAGCTCTGCAATCTCTCACCATTCTCACCAGCGAGGAGAACTTGAGAGGGAGGGACGTGTGGGCACAGGGATCCGGTCAGCAGCAATCTCAAGTCCACCAGCAAGGGAAACCTCAGGATGGGAAAGTGGCAGAAGGCCGCAGAGGGGACTGCACGCAGGTACCAGCAGAGTGAAAAAGGTACCTTGTAGCAAGGGCGTACAGACATGGGATATACTACCTCCAGATGTTGGAGAGGCAGTGTTGCCAAAGACAGCGCCTCTCCCGAGAGGCTGTCACAGATCTTTGTGCCATGGCGATGGACGAGCTGAGCCCTATTGGCATTGGTGGTCACCCGATGCCAGTGCTGGTGAAGGTCATGACGGCCCTTAATTTCTTTGCTTCCAGTTCTTCCCAGGGGCCCACTGGAGGCATGTATGGCATCTCCCAATCAGCTGCACATCAATGCATTAAGGTGGTGACTGATGCCTTCTTAGGGCGAGCCAGCCAATACATACAGTTTGGAACTCATCCCAGTCATCTCAGTCCCAGGACATCATTGCAGGAGGTCCTCAGGGTTGTGTCCAAGGCACAACCATGCTCAGCTGATTCATCAATGACCTTCCCTCCATCATGAGGTCAAAGGTGGAGATGTTCACTGATGATTGCACAATGTTCAGTACCATTTGTGACTTCTCAGATACTGAAGCAGCTCATATCCACGTGCAGCAACACTTGGACAACATTGAGGCTTGGGCTGATAAGTGGTAAGTAAAATTCATGCCACACAAGTGCCAGGCATGACTATCTCAAACAAGAGAGAATCTAACCATCTCCCCTTGATATTCAATGGCATTAGCATCACTGAATCCCCCACTATCAACATCCTTGGGGTCACCATTGACCAGAAACTGAACTGGACCAGCCACATAAATACTATGGCTACACGAGTGGGTCAGAGGCTGTGAATTCTGCACCAAGTAACTCATCTCCTGTCGCCCGAATGTCTGTCCACCATCTACAAGACACAAGTCAGGAGTGAAATGGAATACTCTCCACTTGCCTGGATGGGTCCAGCTCCAAGAACAGTCTAGAAGCTCGACGCCATCCAAGACAAAGCAGACCACTAAATTGGCACCCCATCCATCACCTTCGACATTCACTCCTTTCACCATCGATGCACAGTGGCAGCAGTGTGTACCATCTACAAGATACACTGCAGCAATGCACCAAGGCTCCTTTAACAGCACCTACCACCTAGAAGGACAAGGGCAGAAGATGCATAGGGACACCACAACCTGCAAGTTCCCCTGCAAGCCACACACCATCCTGACTTGGAACTATATCCCTGTTCCTTCACTGTCATTGAGACAAAATACTGAAACTCCCTTCATAACAGCACTGTGGGTGTACCTGCACCACATGGACTACAGTGGTTCAAGAAGGCAGCTTACCACCACCTTCTCAAGGGCAATTAGGGATGGGCAATAAATGCTGGCCTAGCCAGTGATGCCCACATCCCATGAATGAATTTTTAAAAAACTGATCCAGACAGTAAGTCTGAGGGAGCCAGAGAATTCGGCACCGTCATTGGATTCCAGGTGCAAGGTGTGAGAGACTGCACGCATGTGGACATCAAGGCTTCCCAGGCCTGCCAGTGGCCTTCATTAACAGGAAGGCATTCCATTCCATGAACATGCAACTGGTCTGCGACCACAGCCAGCGGATTCTGCAGGTATATGCATGTCATCCTGGGAGCAGCCACGATGCCTACATACACAGGCGCTCTCAGGTGCCAGATGTTTGCACATTCCCCACACGCCTTCAAGGCCTTCTTAGCGTCAAGGGATACCCATTAAGGCAATCACTGCTGACAACAGTGAGGAACCCTCGGACCCAGGAAGAGGAGAGATACAACACCAGCCATATGGCAACCCAAGTCGCCATTGAGCAGGCCATAGATCTCCTGAAGATGAGATTCAGGTGCTTGGATTGCTCTGCTGGGGCACTTCAATATGCCCCAGCAAGATCTCCGGATCGTGGTGATCTGCTGCGCTTTGCACATCTTGGTACTGCAGAAGGGGGGAGCCTCTGGCCAATGAGTATTTCACAGAATCACAGAATTGTTACAGTGCGGAAGGAGGCCATTTAGCCCATCGTGTCTGCACTGGACTCTCGAATGAACAATTCACTTAGTGCCATTCCACTGCATTCTCCCTGTAACCCTGCACATTCTTCCTTTTCAGATTACAGTCTCATTCCCTTTTGAATGCTTCAATTGAACCTGCCTCCACCACACTCTCAGGCAGTGCATTCCAGACCTTAACTGCTCGCTGCATGAAAACGTTTTTCCTCATGCTGCTTTTGCTTCTTTTACCAATTACTTTAAATCTGTGCCCTCTTGTTCTCGATCCTTTCACGAGTGGGAACAGTTTCTCCCTCTCTACTCTGTCTAGACCCCTCATAATTTTGAATACCTCAATCAAATCTCTTCTCAGCCTTCTCTTCTCCAAGGAAAACAGTCCTAACTTCTCCAATCTATCTTCATAACTGAAGTTCCTCAACCCTGGAACCATTCTCATGAATCTTTTCTGCACTCTCTCCAATGCCTTCACATCTTTCCTAAAGTGCAGTGCCTAGAACTGGAGGCAATTCTCCAGCTGCGGCCAAACTAGTGTCTTATATAAATTCAACATAACCTCCAGTTCTGAAGAAGGGTCACTGACCCGAAACGTTAACTCTGCTTCTCTTTCCACAGATACTGCCAGTCCTGCTGAGTATTTCCAGCATTTCTTGTTTTTATTTCAACATTACCTCCTTGCTCTTGTACTCTATACCGCTCTTAATAAAGCCTAGGATACTGTATGCTTTATTAATTGCTCTCTCAACCTGTCCTGCCAACTTCAATGATTTATGCACAGATACACCCAGGTCCCTCTGCTCCTGCACCCCCTTTAGAATTGTACCTTTTATTCTATATTGTCTCTCCTTGTTCTTCCTACCAAAATAAATCACTTCACATTTCTCCACATTGAACTTCACCTGCCACCTGTCTGCCCATTCCACCAACTTGTCCACGTCCTTTGGAGTTCTACACTATCTTCCTCACAGTTCACAATGCTTCCAAGTTTCATATCATCTGCAAACTCTGAAATTGTGCCCTGTACACTAAGGTCTAGGTCATTAATATATATCAGAAAGAGCAAGGTTCCCAACACTGACCCCTGGGGAACTCCACTCTAAACCTTACTCCAGCCTGAAAAAATCCATTAACCACTACTCTTTGTCTCCTGTCACTCAGCCAATTCTGTATCCATGTTGCTCCTGTCTGTTTTATTCCATGAGCTATAACTTTGCTCGCAAATCTGTTATGTGGTACTGTATCAAACACCTTTTGGAATTCCATGTACACCACATCAACTGCATTGTTCTCATCAACTCTCTCTGTTACCTCTTCAAAAAACTCCAGCAGGTTAGTTTAATAAGATTTTCCTTTAAAAGAAAATCCATGCTGGCTTTCTTTAATTAACCTGCATTTGTCCATGAGCAAATTACTTTTGTCCCGAATTATTCTTCCTAGAAGTTTCACCACCGCTGAAGTTAATCTGACTGGCCTGTAGTTGCTGGGCTTATCTTTACATCCTTTTTGAACAAGGCTGTAATGTTTGTAATTCTCCAATCCTCTGGCACTACCCCTGAGTCTAATGAAGACTGAAAAATTATGGCCGGTGCCTCCACAATTTCCGTTCTCACTTCCCTCAGTATCCTTGGATGCATCTCATCCATTTTGGTGCCTTATCCACTTTAAGTACAGACAGCCTATCCAATACCTCCTCCTTATCAATTTTAGACCCTTCTAGTGTCTGAATTACCTCCTCTTTCACCATTGCCTGGATTGCATCTTCTTCCTTGGTAAAGACAGATGCAAAGTATATATTAAATATCTCAGCTCTGCCCTCTACCTCTATGTGTAAATCCCCCTTTTGGCCCTAATCGGCCCCACTCTTTCTTTTACTGTTTTTACTCTTTATATGTCTATTGAAGACTTTGGGATTCCCTTTTATGTTAGTTGCCAGTCTCTTTTCATACTCTCTCTTTTCTACTCTTATTTGCTTTTTCACTTCCCCTCTGAACCTTCCTTATTCAGCCTGGTTCTCAATAGTTTTTTCTACCTGGCATCTGTCATAAGCACACTTTTTCTTCTTTAGCTTAATTTCTATTTCTTTTGTCATTTAGGGAGCTCCATATTTGCTTACCCTACCTCTCCCCTTCGTGGGAAGAGACCTTGACTGTGCCCGAGCGATCTCTTCTTTGAAGGTAGCCCATTGTTCAGCTCCCATTTTTCCTGCCAACCTTTGATACTAATTTATTCCTCCCAGGTCCATTCTTACCCCATTGAAGTTGACTTTCCCTCAGTTACTTATTCTTACTCTGGATTGTTCTTTGTCCTTTTCCATAGTCAACCTAAACCTTATGATACTATGATCACAGTCCCCTAAATGCTCTCCTACTGACACTTGATCCACTTGGCCCACCTCATTTCCAAGAATCAGGTCTAGCAGTGCCTCCTTGCTTGTTGGACTGGAAACATATTGCTGTCGAAAACTTTCCTGAGCACACTCTAGGAACCCTTGCCCCTCACTGCCCTTTACAGTACTACTAACCCAGTCTACATTTGGATAATTGAAGTCCCCCATTTTAACTACCCTATAAATTTTGCACATATCTGTAATTTCCTTGCAAAATTTTTCCTCTATACCCTTCCCACTAATTGCTGGCCTATAGACAACACCAAGCAATGTAACTGCACCTTTTTGTTCCTTAGCTCTAGCCAAATAGATTCTGTCCTTGACCCTCTGGGACATCCTTTACCTCCTGCACTGCAATGCTCTCCTTAATCAATACCTCCACCCCGCCCCCTTTTCTCCCCTTTCCTATCTTTCCTGAATACTATGTATCCAGGAATATTTAATACCCAGTCTTGCCCTTCTTTGAGCCATGTCTCTGTTATAGCCAACACATCATATTTCCACATGGCAATCTGCGCCTGTACCTCACCAATCTTGTTAACCACACTTTGTGCATTCACATACAAGCATTGTAACCCTGATTTAGACTGTATTTCTTGCTCCCTTACTCTGACCCCACCTATTAAGTTACTATTCCTTGTTCCAGTACTATCTATCTCTCACAGTATTCTCTGCTATTGGTATTGCTCTCTGATATTATCTCTTGGTTCCCACACCCCTGCCAAGTTAGTTTAAACCCTCCCCAATGGCACTAGCAAATCACCCCGCAAGGAACTCAGTCCTGGCTCTGTTTAGGTGCAACTTGTCCGGCCTGTACTGCGGATGTGCAAGGCGGGCGTCCTCCGACAAGGAGGATGATGAGGAAGCTGATGACCAGCTGCAGCGTCTTACATGCACTATCAGATGACCCTTCCTTCATCATCCTTCCTGCCAAATAAAGGTTCACCTTCAACCTCCCACTGTTACCATTCACTTTGGTTGCAAGGCCAGGCTCATTTGCCCAGTGCCACCTGGTCCATCTGGACGGTCCAAAAGACTACCACACACGCCATGGTCCCTCCCAATCAGCCCTTGGGGAGAGCCAGGGTACTCCTGCACTTCCAGAGGGCCTCCAACAAGAGATGGAAATGTGGAGAAAGCAAATCACACCTTTATTACAAACATAATCAGACACGAGCAGGAACACCTTAACTATCTACTCACCCATGAAGCCCAAGTGCATCTGTTATGTTTTCTTAATGCTTTTACATGTGCTCCTATGTGGTGCTCCATCCTCCCTGCTAGCTGTGGTGGCGACAGGTTGCTGACCTTGCTGCTCCATGACCTGGGATGACCTGATCGTCCTCAGGCTGCCTGAGGCCTGGCATTCCCCAGCATGCTGAAGGGCTCCTGCACAGCTGCAGGAGCCTCCTTGTCGTCATGGCAACTTGTGGCACTGGTGTCACTGGCAGAGGGGCTGAGGAGCCACTGTCCACCCCAGGAGTACCCTGAGAGGAGCCCCCAAAGCACACTTGCACCTCCCTGTTAAATTGAGGTGGGCAAGAAGCTGGGGTAGACTTCAGGCGCCTCGTCCCCCTCTTGCCTTGCCACTACTTCCTTGAGCTCATGGATCATGCAGTGGTATGCAAGTCTGCACCCATCTCCGCATCCACTGACTGGTCTGCTGGATATGACTCTCCAGGAGAGTTGCCAATTTCTCAATGGAAGAGGCCGCATGCACAGACGAGAGGGAAATCGCAGCACTTATGGTCTGGATGGACTCTTCCACTGTCCGAGCCAGGGTGCACATACCCTGTGGAATCCCCACCAGATCATCACGCACCTCATGCTGAACTTCCAGCATCTACAGTCTTACTGATGACTCCAAAGGCACGTCATCAGCCTGGGGCTCAGGATGGCCTGGCCTCCCACATTCATCCTAGTGTCAGTGGCTTTGGGCTGTCACAGCATCTGACAGCTGATCAGGCGTGTGTGTGGTACTCTCACCAGGTTGTAACCCCGTGTTACGACCAGGTGAGAAAGGTGTCTAGGGGTCCCTCTCAGCCTTCACCTGGTCTTACCATAACAGGATTTTAATTTTTTACACACCGTTTTTAGCTTCCACTTGGTGAATCCTTGTTCACTGCTTTCCAATTATAAGGCAAAGGAACCAGCACAAACAGGTTTTCATAGGTTTAAAGAAGAAAGATTGAAATTTATTAAACTTAAACTCTAATTCGGTTAACGCCTACATGATACACAATGCGCCCACACTAGCATGCATACACAATAAACACATGCAGATAGAGACAGAAGAAATAAAGTGGAAAAATTTGAGGCAATCTCTGAACAGGGTTTTTGCTACGGATCTTCGAGCTCACTGTAGAGTCCTTGATTGTAGGTAGATCTTGCTTTTCACTGGGGCCCAGTATTCTTCTTAAACGTTGTTCGTTGTAGGAGACATTTCTCTCTTAGGGTTGATGTGTCTTTGGAGTTCCGTGAGAAAAAGATGGGAGCAGACAGGAGAGGCTGTGGCGAGGGAGCCAGGAGAGATCTTTTCAGTCCAGGAACAAACAGATACTCTCTGTTCAAACTGTTTGTACAATTCAGAAAAACCCGGTTGCCAAGCAGGCTAGTCACGTGACCAGCTGGTCTAACCACGTCTGTTTGTAGATTCGGCTATCCCAGCAGTCATTCGGAAATTTAAGCTCCCTCACCTTCAATGTCTGGTGCTCAAGGTCCATTGTGGGTTAAATTGAATAGGGGAAGTAATCTCTCTTGTCCCTATTGGTATGTAAATGTCTTCCAGCCAAGTGTCTGGCAGCCTTTGTAACAGGCCTTCTCTTCTTCCCAGCAACAATTTGAAATTTAATGTCCGCATGGTGAAATTAATATGCCTCATTCTTGGCTGGTGGGGGGTCTAGCATGACACCCTGAATCTACTTACGAACACATACCCACTGAAGTAGCTGGTGGAGGGTGCGGGGGAATGTTGTGACACTGTGCCCTCTGAGGTCCCCTCCACCTCCTCAGAGGTGGACGACTGTCCCCTGGCAGCTCTCTGTTCTAGCGGATGACCTGTGTGAGAGAACAGAAAGATCAGAGGATTTTGCCTTTCGAAACACAACCCTCCAGATCAATTTATGTTTAGTGGAGAACACAGGAATGCCATCCCATGTGCTTGCCTTGGGCTCCTTCGTGCCAAATCATGAGGCTCTCACCCTCTTGCGACTGCACTCTTGCCTCACTGTCTGTGATGGAGTGGCTGCCACGCTGTCCTGCCAGCTCAAGAGCTTTCTGTTTCACAGGTATCAGAATGGCTGAAAGTGGGTCCCCGCCACCAGACTGGACCCTTTCCTTGGCGTCGTGGGCCCTCTTCTCCTGCAGGAAGAGGAATGTTAGTCACCCTACAAGAACAGGCACAATGGCTACATGGCTGGTGCCCTAGCTGCTGACTTTGGGGGCATTTGCATGCATGGGGCATTGGGCCACTCTGGAGCCATCTTGTGAGGGTTGTCAGGTTCACACTCCTTGCCAGAGCTGCATCCATTCCTTTTATAGGAGATACTGCAGCCTCACCCCACTACCACCAATATGGTGGGCTCTCCCTCCCCAGCAGCTGCACCTTCACACTTAATTCAGTTGCTGACATCTAAGCGAACTGAGGTGTGTCACTCTCCCTTGCGGAGCCGAGAAAGTCATTGACGTACTTACAGTATTGCAGCCCGACTCTCCAGACGACCCCATGGTTGCTGACCTCCTCCGCCATCTCTGTCCAGACTTGCTTGGTTAGGTGTGGAGGTCTCCTCCTTCTGTCCCTGGGGAAGAGGACTTCCCGCCTTGTCTGAGTATCCTGGAGGAGAATGGGGAGGCAGTCATTACTGAACCATGGGGCCACCTGGGCACTTCCTTCTGCCATGCCATAGACTGCCTCTTTCCTCAGACCTTCATTATGCCTGCCTCGGTGACCTCTTGCCCTTTTCCCAATGGCAGGGCTGCACTGCTGGCTGGAGGTCTTGCAGGGGAAGATCTGAAGCAGAGCAGAATCAGGTGGATAGGCAAATCTGAAGCAGCTGTGGAGTAGGTCAGAAGCTGGTGGACAAGAAGGCCTGAAATAACGTTCCGGTGCTGTCGGCCATTTAAAGGTGGCACCGGCACATTCGATTATGTCAGCTGACATTGCGGCTGTCGCCTCAATCCCTCGCCTCCAACTGGTGAATGGTCGACCACCCCGCCTGCCGGCTGTTAATTGGCTAGCCGCTGTGAGATTCCGCCAGTAAAGGGGATTGGAGTGGGAGCGTCAGCACCACTCACTTCCAGTCCCACCTTCCCCTCCTCGCTGATTCACGGAAAATTCCAACCGATGTGATGACACAAATACCTGTTCAAGGATATAAAATGGACCTTCTTTTTGTTGATAAACTATTTGTTGATGGATACTTCTTTCATAATTATTTATTATAATATGTTCCCATATCTAGTATATACGTTACTTATACAGCAGGTGGTCTGCAAGTAATATTTACCCAACTTCAGCTGCCACTATTTTTTATGGCTCTGACATTTTAAACACATTTCTTGGCCAATGGTTGTACCACATTCCCTTGGAGTGAGCCAAGCATTAAAGAGCCTCATAAGCTCTGGAAATCCATCAGGCACTAAGGTAATCAAATGTCGCACACAGTTGACTTGCTGGAAATCCACCAATCAGGTGCTTGGGTGATACTGCAGAAACTGCAGATCTACGATTAGCACTGATAGCTTGCCTATTCAATGCTAATGAAGCCTAACTATGAAAATAGGTGCAGGTCCAACATTAATATTGAAGTAAGGCAGGGGACGGGTATTCAGGTGTCCTTGATGAATATTCTTGTCAGGTATCAGTCTTAGTGTTCTGACATCATGTATGATTTAGTGTACCAGATTCCTCTCATGCAAGTCTTGTTCCTTCAGAAATGGAATTGACATGTAAGTTGAATAAATTAACCTTTCTTGCCAGTTATCAAAAAAGGCAGACAACAAGGTCATGAACTAACAACTGTTTATTAACCTTGGTGTCATAATTAGTAGCTCTTCAACATGGAATATGCAAATAATTAATAGATGGGGTTAATTGACAAAAGAAATAACAAATGATACATGTGTTACAATCAGGTGAGGAGGGGTCGAATGGTTTCCCTCTTTTCCCTCTCCTTGTTTACCGCAACAGGTTTACTTTATTTTTGAAAAGAATACACTTGCCAATTCAGTGAGTGTTTAACTGTTTACACACTGTAATTATAAAAGAACCAATTGGACAAGTTTTCTTGAGTTTAACAAAGAAAGTGGTGAGCCTTATTATACTGAAACCGAAATAAGTAAAATAATAAAATACGCTCCAACTTTTTCTCACACACACACACACACACACACACACACACACACACACACACACACACACACACACACACACACACACACACACACACACACACACACACACACACACACTCTCGAAGTTCACACATGCATACAAATAGTTTACAGAGTGAGGCGGAGGATAGATTGGTCAAATCAGAGTCCAGAGAAATAAAAGGTGTATACAGTCAGTGGAGGTTGGTGACTCAACTGCCTTCAGGCTGAACTCAGTGGTCGTACAACTTTCCCTCAGTGGTCCCGATGCTTCCAATTTAAATATGTAGAGGGCTGATTTGGCTGTTCTCCTGGAGACAGTTGCACGAGATTGATTTCCTTTAAGGAGTCTCTGTCTGCAGCAGGGGCATCCTGGGTGGTTGCGGTCAGCAAACAGAGTTTGAAGTTTGCAAGGTGGACTGGAGAGAGAGAAAGGAAGGAGGGACCCCACTCGGATCTTCTCTTAACTGTGTTACAGCTGCGTGTCCCCTTTTACTGCAGAGAAAGCAGAAGCCTAAACACACGAAGGGTGGGCCTGTCACATGACATTCACCCAGTGATTCAATCATTGTCATTACTAGTGTATTCCCCCTTGTAACTTAATCAGTTTACGTTTGGGAATCCACTTTTCACAGCTGGGGTCCCATTGTTCAAGTGATTGGGTGTAAGGCATCATTATAGCTTGATAAGTTCATGTATGGGAACACCCTCTTGGCTAGGATACCATTGTCCAAGCGATTAGGTTTAGTGGTTCATCTCCACCAGTTGAATATCGCAGGTGATTGCCTTGATGCCTTGCCAATGGGGACATGATATGTGGTTCACTAATGTTCCCCAGATCATCGTCCTTGATGGGTCTTTGCAGACATGGTGTCTCCATCGCAATGGATGGGAATGTGGAAGGTACAGTAATGCAAACTGAGGTGGCCATCTTTAGCTGTGAGCTCAAGTCACCTTTAATCTCTGTATTTTAAAATTCCATTCAGGTTTCCAACCGATATTTCCAGAAACACAAAATACTGAAGCCAGGATGTCTGAAGCCTCCCAATAAACGTTGGTATGAACTCATTTAGTGCTTTCAGAAATTAGTCTTTGAAATCTTAAAGAGACACATGGCTATGCTTTAGCAGAAAAATAATATCTGTGTTTTGCATGGTGTAACGTTCCTGTCCTTTAAAATAGCATAGCCTCTGCCTTATTGTGAGCAGTACCACAGGAAATTTGCTAAAATATAATAAAAAATGTATACATGGGCCAAATGTCTGGGCAGTAAACTTATTTTGAGGATCAGGTGATGATTATAAACAGCTTGCCTATTGCTTTCGTGGTTTGCAATGTCCTGTGAGCCCTTGGTGAATCTCGAAATCAATCATGGGTTATTTATAATTCTTATATACAAGTAAAACACTCCTTTCTTCAAGTTAATTTCAGAACGTAATTTCCAAAACCCTGGCAAGTGACATTCTCGGATGTGACTGGACTGACAGATTACAGTTACAGGTTCCAGGCCATCTGTAGCCTGACCCCATTCACAGGCATAGTGAAAAGCATTAGCACAGGCACAATGCATAGTGAAAAGCCAAATGCTCTAGAAGAATGAGGAACAACTGGGTTTGGGATATACTAGAATAGCTAGAATTTAAAAATTGTTTCTTTTAAATTAATAAATCATATATTTACCTTTTCTGCTCCATAATTTAGTTCAATAGGAACTTGCAATTTGATCAAACCTCTGCAATCCTACCCTTTACTCTTTAAAATGACTCCACACAAATCTTTTGTCCCAGAAAATGTTGTTTCCAATTTTTCTAAAATGTGTCTAATCCCTATAACAGAGAAGAACATTTCCCCTATAATTTGTAGCAAGATCATAAATACATGTATAAGGAGCATGGCTCAGAATTTCCTCACAATTGCACCAAGGCAACTATGTTTATATCGGACTTCCAACGTAGTTCTGGTGATGGAGCAGGAGCAGCTCCAAGGAAATTCCAGGTCCATGCTAACAACTTCATTAAAAAATAGCAAATGGAGGAAATCTTTTTAACAGATCTAGTCCAATCTGAGTCAGAAAGATTTCACTCTATGAAAACAATCTTGCTAGAGATGTCAACATTTGCAAAAAATAAAGACATATTGGGCCAGATTTTGCTGTAGTAGGATATCCAACAGTGTCTGACATTAGTTAGACTTGTCCCTGCATCCTACAGCTGAGATATTTTGCCCACATAGTCACTGAAAGTGTGAGCAGCATAACGAGGGATACAGGGCATTTGAGACCTGAGTGAACAGGACAACCAATGAGATTGAATGTTTGTAAAATTAACAGCGGAAGGACTGAGAAGGAGGGTAAATTAAAGGGGGTGAATTCAATGTCAAATCAGGTATAGAACGAGAAATAGAGGGAAAGATTGGATTAAGAGAGAAAAGAAGAGACAGAAAGGAAAATTTAAAAAGTAAGAATTTAAAATCTGACATTTTCAATATCTCACTGAAAAATTCAAAATGAGAAGGAATGAAATATTCACAATATATATTAATGATATAGATGAGGGAATTGCTAAATGTAATATGTCCAGATGAAACAAAGCTGGGTGGGAGTGTGAGCTGTGAGGAGGATGCAGAGAAGGTGCAGTGTGATTTGGACAGGTTAAGTGAGTGGGCAAATACACGGCAGATGCAGTGTAATGTGGATAAGTGTGAGGTTATCCACTTTGGTGGCAAAAACAGAAAGGCAGATTATTATCTGAACGGAGATAGATTGGGAAAGGGGGAGGTGCAGCGAGACCTGTGCGCCCTTGTGCACCGGTCGCTGAAAGTAAGCATGCAGGTGCAGCAGGCAATTAAGAAGGCACATGGTATGTTGGCCTTCATAGCAAGAGGATTCGAGGAGAGGAGCAAGGTTGTCTTGCTGCAATTATACGAGGCCTTGGTGACACCACATCTGGAGTATTGTGTGCAGTTTTGGTCTCCTTATCTGAGGAAGGATGTTCTTGCTATGGAGGGAGTGCAGCGAAGGTTCACCAGACTGATTCCTGGGATGGCAGGACTGACGTATGAAGAGAGATTGGGTCGATTAGGCTTGTATTTGCTAGAGTTTAGAAGAATGAGAGGGGATCTCACAGAAACCTACAAAATTCTAACAGGACTGGACAGACGAGATGCAGGAAGGATGTTCCTGATGGTGGGGGAGTCCAGGACCAGGGGTCACAGTCCAGGGATAAGGGGTAAGCCATTTAGGACTGAGATGAGGAGAAATTTATTCACCCAGTGAGTGGTGAACCTGTGGAATTCTCTACCACGGAAAGTAGTTGAGGCCAAATCATTAAATATATTCAAGAAAGAGTTAGATATAGTTCTTAGGGCTAATGGGATCAAGGGATACGGGGAGAATGCGGGGACAGGGCACTGAGTTTGAATGATCAGCCATGATTGTATTGAATGGTGGAGCAGGCTCGAAGGGCCAAATGGCCTACTCCTGCTCCTATTTTTCTGTGTTTCTATGTTTCTATACTCTGCAATGCCAAAGAGGTCAATTGGCAGTAATTAACAATGATCCTGTCGTTACAAAGGTACTTACACTATTACTTACTAGCCCTAAATATTCTGCAGGGAGTTTAGTTCATGTCAACTGTGCAAATGCTGTCCATGTTTTCCTGAAGTCAGTCCTACAATTGCACCATGAACTTAACCTCAGGAGAGTAGTCCCTGCTACATCAATGTGTATTTTCCTGCTGTTTGACAACCAACCAATCTTATAGCTTATATATTTGAGACTGTCAACTATGTGAACAAATTATGGGCAGTTTTATACTGTGGTCCTATGCTCACCAGGAACTGGTTTGAGAATATCCGAAACTAGTTTTGTTCAAAAATATTACAGCTGACAGAGCAGTCTTATCCTAATTTCCTAGGCTGAATTTGAACCCAGGCTACCAAAACTGAAAGTGAAGTATGCTAAACCACTGGGTTATCCAGTTTGCTCGCCTCCTGCACCCAATTTAAATTTCTAGCAATGTTTCAGTTGTTCTGCCAACCCATGCTCAAGAATTTCAATTTTGTAAGAAATTTCATCAAATTGAAACAGTAGCTGTTTCTCTCTCCACAGATGCTGCCTCACCTGCTGAGTATTCCCATATTTCCTGTTTTTATTGTCCACAAATGATGTTAGACTTCCACCTTTAATAAGAGGCATTATGTACATTGCCCTCCCATCTCCCAGTACAATTTAAATATTGAAAGAGGATCAAAAATTATGTTTAAATCTTCTACTATCTCGTCTCCTATGACGCATGCCAGCAGGACTGGTGACTTCCTGTGTTCTGATAATTTTGTTTAGGACCAATTTCTTTTCAACAATTATCTCTAACAATTCTACTGCATTTTTCACCAGCATTTCTAAAACTGAAGCAAAATACATATTCAATAAAAGCAAAATACTGCGGATGCTGGAAATCTGAAATAAAAACAAGAAATGCTGGAACCACTCAGCAGGTCTGGCAGCATCTGTGGAAAGAGAAGCAGAGTTAACGTTTCGGGTCAGTGACCCTTCTTCGGAACTTATTGTCACATATTCAGTATATCTCTGCCATACCTTCATTCTGCACATAGTTTTCTCCCTTAATTCTCGAGTGGTCCAACTCTTGCTTTAACATGCCCAATGAATGAGGAATCCTGCATAGTTACACTAGAAGCCAATGGAAATGATATTATCTTGCAGTAGCTAATCAAATTAAGAATTATATTCTCACAATGAAATCACTGCTGGGATGATAATGATAAGTGATAATGAATCTAGTGCCTTTAATATAGAAAAACATCCCAAGGTACTCCCTAGAGTTGTAATCAAAAGAAATATGGTTGCCAAGCCAAAGATGGAGGAATTAGGAAAGAAGACTAAAAGTTTCTTCAAAAGTGAGTTTAAAGGAGAGTCTTAAAGGAGGAAAGGTGGAGGGGTTGATGGAGGAAATTACAGAGCATGTGATTTAAAGACAAAAATTATGGTCAGCATGGAAATGATCACTATGCTCATGTCCACTTGCCTTAGAGAGATACAGCACTGAAACAGGCCCTTTGGCCCACTGAGTCTGTGCTGACCATCAACCACCCATTTATACTAAACCTACATTAATACCATATTCCCTCCAACATCCCCACAATTCTCCTACCACCTACCTACACTAGGGGCAATTTACAATGGCCAATTTACCTATCAACCTGCAAGTCTTTGGCTGTAGGAGGAAACCAGAGCACCCAGTGGAAACCCACACAGTCACAGGGAGAACTTGCAAACTCTGCACAGGCAATACCCAGAACTGAACCTGGGTTGCTGGAGCTGTGAGGCTGCAGTGCTAACCACTGCACCACCTCACTTCTAGATCATCAATTCACAAACTGCATGTTATCAAAAAACTACCCAGCTACCCAACCTCCCAGTAACAGTGACTGCACATTTTGAATAACCAATCTAGGAAATGTAATGGAGACCCTCTCTGATATGAGCTTGTGGAATCAGCCCATAATGTAATATATGTTACACTTATAGGCCAAACAAATAGGCCTTCAAATAGGCCAAAACTTTGAGATTCTTAACATGTAGATTCAATGTCTGTCAAAAATATTAAACAGGGTCTAACACTGCAGTGAAACTTTGCAAGGCCAAATCCCTCATCATAAGCACACTTGCCATAAATCCCACAATATTGTACATTCCCCTTTGCCTGCTTAGGTAGTTGGCTGCCCAATGCTAGTCTTCCCTTCCAGTCTTCCTATATCTAGTCCCAATACTTCAGCTATCATCTCCACACGGTCATTCCACCATAATCCAAGGACACACATGTCCTTCCTGTAGCAATCTTCTTGTTGTTATACATTCTGTTCTTACATGTAGGATACTTCCCAATATTTCAGTGCTATTCAGGTTGTTCTGCCAATTAGCACTAAAAATTATTCTTGCAATGCAAATTTCAGAAGCATCTGGGCTCTGCTTGTGCAAGTCTTTTATCAGGTTCCATATAGAAATTTACTTTGGACAATGGAGAAAAGGACAGTTGAATCTGAGGAGGAGGCCAGTAAACCACTTAAATACTTAAGTGGGCATAAGAAAGGCAAATTAAATTAAATATAAACAGAAATAAAGAACATAGGAAGAAAAATTGCCATCTTAAGTAGCCCTGGAATGGTGTCAAAAGAGCTGAGGTTGAGATTGAAAGCGATCTAATGATATTACTAGACTTAGCATTTATCAGGGTAGATTTTCCTCTGCTCTTCTGACAAATAGCACCTGAAAAATGAATGCAGTGCAGAAGCAAAATAGCACCCTGTGCCTTAATAACACTGCTGCTGAACGTATTCTTAGGCTTTTTGTTTTGTCTGCCCCTGAGTGTGCATGTGGAGGATACAGGGATGTAAATGGGTGTCAAATGGTTGCAAATGTACTTCAACAGTACTGGGTACAGATCAGTGCTGGACTGTCCAAAAAAAGTTTGGTGCTACTGTTTTCTCAGCAACTATTTTTACTTCAGTGTTGGAATGTCCCAGAAGCAGGAATTGCACAGCCGCTTCTGTTAACTGGGAAAAGGGCTTTTGTCCACAAATTAGTATCTTAAAAACACATTAGAGACAATTCTCCTGAACCCCCTCTGCTGTGACACTAAGCAGAGTCAGCATATCCAAAATGCATTGTGCCTGTCCAACAGGAAAACAAAGTCCCGTCTTCATACTGAGAATGCCCTCCATCATGTTGTGTGTCACCGTGGTAAATGGGATAGATTCAGAACAGACCTGTGGGCAGCTCAAAACTGGGCATCGATGAGACGCTGTGGTCCATCAGCAGCAACTGAAATGTACTCAACCACAGTCTGTAACCTCATGGCCCAGCATATCCCCCACTCTACCATTACCATCAAACTGAAGGATCAACCCTGGTTTAATGAAGAGGGCAGGAGGGCATGCCAGGAGCAGCACCAGGCATACCAAAAAATGAGGAGTCAACCAGTGAAGCTACAACACAGGACTACTTGCATGCCAAACAGCAGAAGAAGCATGCAATAGACAGAGCTAAACAATTCCACAACCAATGAATCAGATCAAACCTCTGCAGCCCTGCTACATCCAGTCATGAATGGTGGTGGACAATTAAACAACTAACTGGAGGAGGAGGTTCCACAAATATCCCCATCCTTAATGATGGACGAACCCAGCACATCAGTGTAAAAGCCAAGACTGAAGCATTTGCGACCATCTTCAGCCAGAAATGCCGAGTGGATGATCCATCTTGGCCTCCTCCTGAGGTTCCCAGCATCACAGATTCTAGTCTTCAGCCAATTTGATTCACTCCATGGGATATCAAGAAATGGCTGAAGGCACTGGATATTGCTAAGGCTACAAGTCCCGACAGCATCCCGCTGTAGTACTGAAGACATGCTGCAGAACTAGCCACGCCCCTAGCCAAGCTGTTCCAGTACAGCTACAACACTGGCATCCACCTGACAATGTGGAAAATTGTGCAGGTATGTACTATCCACAAAAAGCAGGACAAATCCAACCCAGCCAATTACTGCCCTATCAGTCTACTCTTGATCATCAGCAAAGTGATGGGAGGGATCATCGGCCGTGCTATCAAGAGCAAATTAAGCAGTAACAGCCTGCTCACTGGGGCTCAGTTTGGGTTCCACCATGGCCACTTGGGTCCTGACCTCATTATGGCCTTGGTCCAAACATGGACAAAGAGCTGATCTCCAGTGGTGAGATGAGAGTGACTGCCCTTGACAGCAAGGCAGCATTTGAGCAAGTGTGGCATCAAGGAGCCCTAGCCAAACTGAAGTCAATGGAAGATGGTTGTGGTTGTTGGAGGCCAATCAGCCCCAGGACATCACTGCATGAGTTCGTCAGGGTAGTGTTCCTAAGCCCAACCATCTTCAGCTGCTTCATCAATGAGCTTCCATCCATCGTAGCTTCAGAGGTGGGGATGTTCACTGATGATTGTATGATGTTCAGTACCATTCGCAACTCCTCAGATACTGAGGCAGTCCGTTTCCATATGCAGCGAGACATGGACAATATTCAGGCTTGGGTTGATAAATGGCAAGTAACATTCATACCACACAAGTGCCAGGCAATGACCATCTCCAACAAGAGTGAATCTAACCATCTCCCCTTGACATTCAATGGCATTATCATCACTGAATCCCCCACGATCAACATCTTGGGGGTTACCATTGACCAGAAACTGAACTGGAGCAACCGCATAAATACTGTGGCTACAAGAGCAGGTCAAAGGCTGGGAATTCTGCGGCCAGTAACTTACCTCCTGACTCCCCAAAGCCTGTCCACCATCTACAGGGCACAAGTCAGGAGTGTGATGGAATACTCTCCACTTGCCTGGTTGAGTGTGGCTCCAACAACACTCAGAAAACTCAACATCATCCAGGACAGAACAGTCCGCTTGATCTGCACCCCATCTACAAAATTAAACATTTACTCCCTCCCCCACCGACGCACAGTGGCAACAGTGTGTACCGTCTACAACATGCACTGCAGCAACTCATCAAGGCTTCTTCGACAGCAACTCCCAAAGCCGCGACCTGTTCCGCCTAGAAGGACAAGGGCAACAGATGCATAGGAACACCACCACCTGCAAGTTACCCTCAAGCCACACACCATCCTGGCTTGGAACTATATCACCGTTCCTTCTCTGGCGCTGGGTCCAGTTTCTGGAACACTCTTCCTATTAGCATTGTGGTGTACCCGCACCAGATGAACTGCAGTGTTCAAGGAGGCGGTTCACCACCACCTTCTCAAGGGCAATTAGGGATGGACAAAAAATGTTGGTCTTGCCAGCGATGCCCACATCCCATGAAAGAATTTTAAAAAGCTGGACATTTGGGAATCTCCATTCTTCCATCATTAACACAGTGGCGTTTGACCTGCACCATCTACTCCTACAGGACTTCAGACGGACACGTTGAAAAACCACAGAGCTTGCATCAGCAGAATACTTAGTGGTGAAGTATCAGGGTCAGGAAATGTGGCCCTATTTGAGTGAAATATCTATGCTTAGTCATCTTTCATCGCAGTATTCTGAAATCATTACCTATACAGGTTGTTATGATTTGTAAGAAATTAAATAGTTGTGGTTCATCCTACAATAGCCCCTTTAATGTCCCACATACCTTTAAGGCTAGAAGCACCTGAACATTTCTGTGCTGTGGACCAGAACCCAATGGTGCACTCCCACGTGTCCCTAACATGGCCCTGCATTGTTTCAATTAGGCCTGAGCGGATGTTTGACTGAGGCCCTGGTCCCAGTGGAGTGTACTGGTGCGCTCTGCCCAAATTGCCCCTGTTCAGCACCGGTCGAGGAAAATCAGTGCTAACCTGCCCAAATCATTGAATCATAGAAAGTTTACGGCACAGAAAGAGGCCACTTGGCCCATCGTGTCTGTGCCGGCCAAAAATGATCCACTCAGCCTAGTCTCACTTTCCAGCATTTGGTCCATAGCCTTGCAGATATGGCACTTGAGGTGCATATTCAGATTCCTTTTGAATGAGTTGAGGGTCCCTGCCTCAACTATCCTTTCAGGCAGTGAGTTCCAGACCCCCACCACCCTCTGGGTGAAAAAGCTTTTCCTCCTCTCCCCTCTAATCTTTCTATCAATCACTTTAAATCTATACCCCGTAGTCACTGAGCTCTCTGCTAGGGTAAATAGGCCCTTCAACTCCACTGTATCCAGACCGCTCACAATTTTGTTCATCTCAATCAAATCTCCCCTCAGCCTCCTCTGTTCCAAGGAGAACAACCCCAGCCAATCCAATCTTTCCTCATAGCTGCATTTTTCCAGTCCCAGCAACATCCTTGTAAATCTCTTCTGTACCCTCTCTAGTGCAATTACATCCTTTCTGTTATGAGGTGACCAGAACTGCACACAGTACTCAGGTTGTGGCCTGACTATTGATTTATACAGTTCCAGCATAACCTCCCTGCTCTTATATTCTATAGCTTGTCTAATAAAGGAAAGGATTCCATATGCTTTCTTAACCATCTTATCAACCTGTCCTGCTACCTTCAGAGATCTGTGGAAATCCACTTCAAGGTCCCTCACTTCCTGTACACCTCTCAGTATTCTCCCATGAATTGTGTATTCCTTTTTCTTGTTTGACCTCCCCAAATGCATCATCTCACACTTCTCTGGGTTAAATTCTATTTGCCACTTTTCTGCCCACCTGACCATTCCATTAGTATCTACCTGCAGTCTACAGCTATCCACCTCGCTATCAACTACATGGCCAATTTTTGTGTCATCTGCAAACTTCTTGATCATGACCCCAAATGCTGCAAAAGTACAATCAACAATGCAAATAGAAAGTATTACTATATAGCTAAAACAGTTAAGTACAATTTTAGGAGGAAGTCATACTTAAACCACAACTTGTCCAGTTCTGGCCACCTAAACATAAGGGAACCATGAAGTTTTGAGAAAAAGATTTACCAATAAAACAACATCATGCCTATTCTCTCCTCAGATGCAGACTGACCTGCTGAATGTTTCCACAATCTTTTATTTTTGATTCAGATTTCCAGCATTTGCAGTCTGTTCCATTACGGAAACATTCAAACACTGGATTTGGCTTTGGGGAGAGATGCAAGACTGATTCCTAGCTGAATTATGAGAAGCCAACTGGAGAAACATGGGCTATTGATCCATGAAAACAGACAGCTGAGAAGAGACTTCAGGAAGCTACATATGATAACAAAGAGTATAGGAAAGGTAACTCTAGCAAAGAAAGTGATCAAACAAGCTAAAATAGAAAATATGGTTAGGATAGAAGGGCGTATGAAAAGAAATGTTCGATATTTCCATAAATATATTCAGAGCAAGCAACTGCAAACATAAATGCCATTGAAAGATCTCAAAGGTTATTGGATGTCAAGTGAGTAATGGATAGAAAATATAATAAATAAATTCTTCTTTTCAATATTCACAGATTGGAACATTGGAATCCCCCCGTTCCTCGTCCACCACCACCCACACCCTCCCCACACTCGACCCTCCAAGCATGGAAATTACATTTCTTGGTGAGGAAGGAGATGGAGGGAGCACTGAAAAATAATTTGCAAGTTAAAAGAAGACAAGGCACCAGCTGTTGGTGGACTTCATACAAGAGCACTTAAAGAAGTAGCCAGCAAAGTCGCTCACATCTTTTATCAAAATCGTAAGGGAATGGTTAGAAATGGCAACAACACCCAGGATTGGAAAATAGCTAACAAAATACCAATGCTTAAAAGGAGGCATGGGGTTGACCTAGGGAACTACAGGCAAATAAGAATAACAAATGTGGCATGTAAAGTCTGATAAGGCATCCTGAAAGCAAGGAGAGTGAAACAACCAGATAGGTTAAAGGAAGTCACTGTGGGAGGTAGATCTTGCCTAACAGATTTACTGGAGATCTTTAAGGAAATGATGGAAAGTCCATGGAGGTGATATATTTAGATATCAAACAAAAATTTAATACCATGCCACAGAACAGTAGCCCACAGGGTAATAAAAGGCAAGCTTCCCATTTGGATTGAAAATTGGGTTCACCGGAGAAGGCTAAGGGTAGTTGTAAATTATCTATGTTGACAGAGCAAGGAGGGTGCCACTGGGACCATTGCTTTAGCCATTACTGTTTACAGTATATATAAACAATTTAAAGATGGGGACAGACATGTAGCTGTCTAAGTTGGTAGATGACACCTAATTGGTGTGAGGTTAAACTACAGGGAAGAGGCAAAGTAATTACAAAGGGATCGAGATATGTTGGGAAGGTGGGCTGATGAGTAGAAAATGACAATTTAATGTGGAAAAATGCAAAGTAATGAGACTAAGAAAGAGAAATAGTGTGAATATAAACTAAATGGTTCTAGACTACAGGATGCAACACAGAAAAGAAAAAAGAAAGATCATAATAGCACCTTTCAAAGAGCTTTACAGCCGATTAAGTAATTTTGAAGTGTAACCACTGTTGCAATGTAATAAACTCAGAAACCAGTTTGCACACAGCAAGGTCCTACAAACAGCAATAAGATAACAGCCAGATAATCTGTTTTTACAGATGATGAAGGAGCAATACTGGCCAGGACACCAGTCGAATGCCTTTGCTCTTCTAGGAATAATACCATGGAATTTTTTACATACTCCAGAGAGGGAAGATGGGCCCTTGGTTTAACATCTGATAAGAAATATGGTAAATCCAACAATGTAGAACTCCCTTAGTACTGCACGGGAGTGTCAGCCTGAATTATGTGCTCAAGTGAAGTACAGCTTGAACTCATAATCTTCAGACTCAGAGGTGAGAGTAAACAAAAGAGGGAATTTTGGTAGGTAGCACACTGAAATAACAAAGCTGTGTCAGCAGTACAGAGGGATAGAGTACAAATACCACCAGATGATAAGCTATAAAAGGCAGTGGTATGGAGTACTGTACAACTCTGGTTACTGTACTGAAGCAAGGTACCGCAGGAAAAGACAACCAAACTGGCTAAGAGAAAAGATTTATTTCTGGAGAAAGGAAGACTCGGGGACAATGCTATTCAACAGCCTTAACAGAATAGATACCTTGAATCCATATACTAAGGCTGAGATTGCCAGAAACTTTAAAACCAGGGGCCATGGCACAAGATTATGTAGAGGGCACTGAACATGTCGACCAGGCTGCCTTGGGTGACAGATGGTGTAGAAATTTAAAGGGAGAATTGGAAAGATATTTGAGGGCCGGATGTACCTTACAACGTCCCTGTGTACTTCAAATTACTGGTAAACATTGACAATAGGACAAAGAGGCACAAGTTCTGATTAGCAAAATACTTATTATACATTGATATCTGGAAATTCTTCATCAGAGAAGGAGTGTTCTACATATGGAATGGACTAATTGATAGGATAGGAGAGTCAAAAACTACGGAATAATTTGAAGAAAGTGCTGGATTGCTATAATGTTGTCATGCAGTTCCTCCCAACTATAGGTTTCTGGATGGAGAGGTAGGATTGGCAGAAGAACCTTCCTCCTTTAAATCTAACTTGTGACAAATTAGTAAGTTGGCATTTTAAAATGGTTTATGACATTTAGGTCTGGTTTGTTGCCATTTGGATAAAATGGATACATTACACAAAGTGGCCAGAAACCACGGATTGAAAGAAAGTTTGGCCCTGTTTTGGGAGGGAAGAGCTCAGCATCATTTTCATCGCAACAGCGTTACACTGGAGGAGCACAAGTCTTAGGGAAAAAAAGGAAGATTTGCATTTATATAGCACCTTTCACAACCATAGGACACCTCAAAGCACTTTCCAGCCAGCAAAGTACTTTTGAAGTGTCGTCACTGTCGTAATGTAGGTCACACAGCAGCCAATTTGCATACAAGCAAGCTCCCACAGACAGTAATGTGATAATAACCAGATAATCTGTTTTTGTGATGTTGATTGAGGGATAAACATTTCCAGGGCACCAGGGGATAACTCTTCTTGTTTTTCTCCGAAATAGTGCCATGGAATCTTTTATATCCACCTGAGAGGGTTGACAGGGCCTCCTTGGTTTGACATCTTTATTGTGTTCTATGTTGCCAAACACAGCAGGAGGAAAAAAGCTCTTGTAAAAGCTTTACAGGGCGGCAATCAGAATATAATGTCTGAAATCTCTGTTTCCACCTTTGCAATGAGGCTATGCAGCTTTAAAAAAAAATACAATATCCAGTCAGGAGCTTCTTATTGTTTATCTTGTATAATCATTTCTAAATTAGATTTTTTTGTTATTAAGTGTATATGTGCAATTTCCCATCATTATACTGGATTTGGTAATATTTGCTGGGGGAGCAGTTTTTAATAATGTTAGACAGTGTCCCTTTAATTTAAATTGCCGGCGTCGCATTGCGTGCGTCAGCTTCATGAGCTTCAGACTCGCTTTAATGAGCAGCAGCAGCGAGAGAGGGATAGACAGAGGCAGAGACTCTCCGGGACTGAAAGCTACAGCTCCACCAAGATCTCATTGCAAATCCCACCCCGGTGAGCAATTCGTACACCTGACCTTGGGTTTGTCTTTGTTTTGTGTTCGCGAAATTTCAAAGGTAGGTCTCGATTGTAATTAGATGTTGCGAGTGGCAGGCCCTGGATGTAGTGGGTATTAGTGAGTAGGTAAACGACTGGATTTAAGGTTTGATGTGCAAATCGACATCGGAGCATGCGCTTTTAACAGAAGAGGACAACAAAACCCAATGAGAGATGGTCGACATTCCAGCACTGAATACCTACTGTGTAGCTGATCATCCAAGGTGGGAATTGGTGCTTGGAAAACCCTTGGTCAACAGGTGTATAGATGAGAATCGTATCATTAAAGCTATTCATGTGTATTATGAAACAACTCTGGATAATATTTTGAGGAATTATTGCACTAATTTTGTTGAGAAAATTCCTCTATCAGTCAAAATATAATCTTGTGCCATTTTCTGTACATTTGATTTGCCCTTTTACCCATTTTAGAAACCAGCAAATGTGTCAGGATGTGACTGGATTGTGAAATGATGTCCTGTACTTTAGGATGGGTTGGCAATGGTACTTGATAGAGAACTAATAAAGCAAGCCATAGCTTTGTAGCTGAAAAAAGTGGACTTGTACACTTTCTGAACATCAATATATTTTATCATGGGGGGGCAAATGGATGGTAGCTTGAGAAGCAATATGAGAATATGATTCTCAGTTGATTGATTCTTCTCAATAAATTGTCTTCTGGATACAGTAATTGATCTGCTTTGCAGACTTAAATCAGTAAAGTTGCCAATAACATGGCTATGGGAACCATGTTACATGGGATTGCTATTGGTGTTGTATAAATTTATTAGAAAGGAATTTTTTCTTTTCATTACCTGTTTTATGTTTAGTGAAAGAAATATAGAGAAATAACTGATGGAAAATGTTCTAGTAATTGAATGCTATTGACCTGCATAACAGTGGATAAAATGAGGGGGGAAAAACAAAACAAAACCTTGACACCATGTCAAACCTCTGAGGAAATTTGAATCCAATTAATTTTTATGACAACACTCTAGGTATGTACCTGTACTGCATAAATAAAGTTATATAACTTTGTTGTTTTCTAAATTTTAAAGCAGCTCTTGATCACACTTTGGAATGATTTCAGACTGATATTATTGTGTTTAGATTTATTTTATAATCCCTTGTTTTTAATATTTAGTCTTTTTCTACTTTTTCTTAAGGTGATTAAAGTTGATCAGATGGATAGAGAGAAGCTGTTTCCTGTAGTGAGGGGTCCAGAACATGCAGGCATAACCTTAAAATAAAAGCTAGGCCATTCAGGGGTGATATTGGAAAGCACTTCTCCATGCAAAAAGTAATAGAAATTCAGAGCTCTCTTTCCTCCAAAACGCTATAGATTTGGGGGCAGTTGCAGCTGTCAAGTGTAAGATTGATCTATTTTTGTCAGGTAAGGGTATCGAGAGTTATGGAGCAAAGGTAGGTCAACCATGATATAACTGGTGGAGCAGGGCTGAATGGCCTACTGTTTCTATCATTTTCCAACGTAATAAATAATGAAGGAAGTAAAGTATTTTTTACAGTGTTGGGTATGTTATAACACCAAATAGCAGTTTAAGACTAGAAAGTATTATGCCTCAGATGCGGAATTAACTTATTCAGTGAGCTCTGAAATTACACCTATATGTAACTGTATCATGTTCAGTCTCCGTTAGCCCCTGCTCTGTGAAAGGGCCTCAGGGGCTGAATGGCCTCTCCTGTTCCAGTGTACCAGTGTTCCCATATGGAATGCATGGGCAAGTAGCAAAGTGGCAATGCCTCCAACCTGCTGTTTCATGGATGGCAAAGTGGATGTGCTGCTGCTGCTTGATGCAAAGAAGATTCTGATGGAAGATCATCAACCTGAAACTTTAATGCTCCTTCTCTGTCCAGAGGCTGCCTGACTGGCTGAGTATTTTCAGCTTCTTGTTGCAAAGAAGATTGCTCTCTTTGGAGCTCTTGAACACCCTGCCCAGAGTATAGCATTGCTTGGGGTGGGTGTCCTTATTGCCTGCCATTTAAAATTGCAGTCTGCCAGATTGGGGTGGGAAAGGAGTGAGTAAGTTCACAGCTCTATTTTAACTGATCTCTTGCCTACTTTTTTGCCAGGGGGAGTTAAAGTCAACCCCTTGTTTTCAGCATCAGGCACTCCCAAGCCAGGGTTAATACTGTTGAATGTAGACTAAAGCTTTGTTCAGTTAGCTCCAATATTTGTGCCTGAGCTCCAGCCTCAAAAGGGCTCCCTTTTCCAACACCAATCACCCTATGGATTGTTGCGTGTGATATCATCAGTTCTATACTATGGACCCATGCTCACTCAGCACTGGATTTGAATTGCCCAGACTTGCTCGATAGAAGAAGAAAGTTTAATGCCATTATCCAGAGTTGGATTTGAACTCTAGTCTCAGTATGAAATGCCATAATCAAAAAAAAAGATAGGTAACATGCTCTGAATAGTAATTTTGAGATGAGATATGTGATAAGTGTAACATGCTTCGAAGAAACAGTGACTTTGGACCTATGATTCCCAAAGCTGTCCACCACTGGTATTTTCCTCATGCCAGGTCTTGGACTGTTGTAGACTATTGTTAGAAATGAATTGCTCTAACTCGTCAACAGCTCCATTTACCACAACATGTGGCTACCAGGGTGGTAGAAGGCGAACAAGATGGATCTTAGTCATCTTCCTATGAATGGTATAAAAGTAATTAAAGGTGAAATGGAGAGATAATGTGAAGGTATTAGTAGACCCAGTACTTATGAGGTTACTGAGGTGTGGCAAATCATGGTGATCAGTATTGCCAAATTAGAAGAGCATCTGCCGGAGGTATGCTGAAGTTATAATTCTCTGAACAAACTACATCTCAAGTACTATGTCCACATGGGAAACATTCAAGTACTGGAGATAGTGGGACCAAAGAGCCATGGAACTCATCTGCAGCATTAGACCGCTGAGATTTTTAGCTTTTGTAAGAAGATGATTGAGAGAAAACCTTAGAGAAGTAAACAAAAGTGTTGTAGAAGGTGTTGGCGAGTTGCAGGTCTGGATACAGAAAAAAACATTTTAGCCACTTTTAGTGGAAAATGTCTTAATTCACACACACACACACACACTAAGACAAGGGATCATGGGTTCAGACCAGTGAAAGGCAAATTTGGATCAGGTAATAACGGTATTCACACAAGACGGTAAACAGCACTTGGAAAGGTTTACTGAATAGGGTAACGAAGGCAAAATCCTAGTCATTCAAGAGCCAGTCAAAGGCTATGATGGCGCTCCTAATTTTTTTTTCTGGATGCAAGAGCTGGGATGGATTTTCTCATCCATGTTTATCTTGGTTTTGTGGCTGTGTGCATACAACCGGAAGTGAACAAATGTCTCCCTAATGGGTCATAATTACTGGAGTGCCCTGTTTTTGAATTTGGAAAAAAAAATCTAAATGCTTCTCTGCACAAAATGGATGCCAATTAAAAATTAAAATTGGAAATGCAGGTGCTTGTTTGCACGTGAATGCAATCTGTTGCTGACGTGAGTAGGAATCAGTATGGTATGATTTTTTTAAAAAGTGATTGATTGTCCTGGCGCAAGTTGTTTTAGTTCAGTGATAATTGATCATGTATAGTCAGAGATTAACTGCTTCTGACAGGGGTGTGTCATAACCAGCAGCAATTACTTGACAACCCAGTGATGTTTCACTTCACAAAGTTTGGTGTGACATGTCAAGATTATTTTTTTATTTAGAATTATGTTCCTTTGACTTTTTTTGTTGGATTTCCTTATTGTGTACATATTTCCTGACTACACTTCTAAAGTACTTCATAGGATGTTCCAAAGTGTTTACAGCCAAAGGGTGTGAAAGGTGCTATATAAAATCAAGATTTTCTTTTATAAAACAGACCATAGCCAAGCTAGTTTGGGTCTAGTGTGAATATATCACGTATAAACATAGTTTTTGGGTCTCAGGTTGTGATTTTCCCAATGGTAATTAGTTTAGAGTAGTATATTGTATGCCAAGTCCTGGCTTCTTATCAACTCTGGGCCAAAAGAATTGTGTTTGGGTCAACAAGGCTGAACTTCACTCCAGTTCCACCAGTTATCTATGATAACTAATTCTTGTGCACAGAAATACTCAAGGTCTTACTGTTTGTTATTTAAATGCAAGATTTCTTTTTTGTTGGTGGAGCTGGACTCTGCTATTTCATCACCTTTTGTAAAGATAGGTTTTACTCATTATGATTAATTGGTCAAGAAAGAAGGAGGAAATCAACATGGTGTTCTTTGTGTTTTTTTAAATTAATTTGTTGTGCTTAACGACATGCTGTTTTCAAAACTTAATCCCTAATGTAATCGCCCCGGAATGTCTTAATACAGTATTTAAAAAGAATTACCAGTGCTTTTGTGATTATGACTGACTGACCATGTTGAAGTTTGTATGTCCATTGTGTTGCTGCAGACTAGTAAAATTAATAGGGACATAACCTATTAAATCTGGTTTCCTAGTTGAGCAATAATTTAATCTTGGATATTCCTGAATGAGAGCAGAGAAATCCTTTATGCCCCATTGGCGTTCAGGAGGTAATGTTGACTTTCTGTTTTTGTATGTTAACTTGTTCTGAGGGACTCTTCATAGCATGTTTAGGCATTAATCTCATGTCTTGTAAGGAGACAGCAGTTGGATGTTGCTACTGCTGGAGGAAGGGCTTGGGCATGTTCTAAAACCTGGAACTTAATATATCGTGATTTTATTAGGCAGGAAAGGTGAGGAGATATTTTCTGTTTCTTGCTTAGTCATGCTTTAGTAGCTTTTCTGGATGATAAAAAAACAAGTTCCAGCAATTTCCTTCCAAATCTGTGTTTTAACATGTTGGGTGGGGTGATGGAGAGAAACGACTTGAAACCACTGGGCAAGTATATTCCTCTGGGAAGTTATTTTAGTGAAATTGGTAGACTTGGGGGGAGGGAAACAAAAGGCTCTGGATGGCATAAAGTGAGGATCCTCTAAAACCTTCACCAATTACTAGGTGCTGTTGAAGTTAATGTGCTGCATAATCTAATAGAAATGGAACCTTTTTTAAGTTATCAATGAGGGCATATGTGTAGGAGTGTTATTGTAATACAGTAAAGTGCAACACTATGGATTATCATAGGATAGTAGGTGGATTACACAGAGGGTAATGAATGTTAAGTCCATAAACTATCTTTCAGCAGCAATTAGTATGTTTTTAACTTATCTAACTCTGAACAATTGATGGAAAATGTTTTAGGATTAGTTGTCCAGAATGGTATGTTAGCCAGGTTTTATTTCTTTTTCTGCAATATTGATAGGCTGTCCATAATGAATTAGGACTATATATATATTTCTAGTCAAACCTGTGTTTCATAAGATGCTCAAAACAATTGGGGCGTGACAAAAAATAAACTAGTTAAATCTTTAAATGGAACTATGCAATACTATGTTTGACAGACAATACTAGGAACATGAAAACATATGTTCCTGCATTGATGAAATGTGATTCAGATACAGCAAGTTATGGAATTGCTCATGACAAAGCAATTTTTTATGTCTATTTTGAAATGAGACATCGCAGGTCAACTTTTCATTTTTGATTGCAATGATATCGCAATCTTCTGGGACCATTGCCCTTGCTGCCAGTATGAACTAATTGCCATTCTCTAACATGTAAATCTGATCTCTTGGAGCTGCGAATACTTGGTTTTGAGAACCCATCGATGCACAGTGTTGCAGGGAAACTAATCTCATTGTGAGCAGATCCTTCAATATAAGTCAGAGTAGGCCATATATTCTTTTCCGCGGATGTTTTGAACCAGATTTGGCAGAAGTGAAAGAACATATGTTGAGATTAAGTCAATTGCTATTTACTCCAGTTAAAACCTTTTTATTTTCTTCACAATTAAGTGTTTTCCTTTTACAAACAACTTGTGTTCATTTTTATTTAGGGTCCTCTATTATGCTGCAAATTAGTAAATACTTTGAGGTCAATTAACTTGAACTGTCCAATAACATGTCCAAGACGAGTATTTTAAATTTAAGGAAGGACAATTATGAGGGCATAAAAGCAGGGCCAGCTAAAGTGAACTGGCAAATGAGGTTAAAGGATAGGTCAACAGAGGTGCAGTAGCAGACATTTAAGGGGATATTTCAGAATACATAGAATAGATACATTACAACAAGAAAGAAAAATTCCAAGGGTGGGACCTGCCATCCGTGGTTAACTAAAACAATTAAAGATAGCATCAATCTTGAAGAAAAAGTATATAATTTTGCACAAAGATGAGTAGTAGGTCAGAAGATTGGACAGAATATTTAAAAAAGCAAAGAATGACCAAAAGATTGACAAGGAACGTAAAATTAGAGTACGAGAGAAAGCTAGCTAGAAATATAAAGAGAAATAGTAAGAGTTTCTATAGATGTTTAAAAAAGAAGAGTTAACAAAGTGAGTGTTGGTCCTATAGAAAGTGAGTCTGGGTAATTAATAATCGATAAAAGGAGATGGCAAACGAATTGAACAGATATTTTGCATCGGTCTTCACTATTGAGGATACAAGTAACATCCCAGTATCAGCTGCAAGTCAGGAAGTGGAAGGGAGGGAGGAACTCAAGAATATTATAATCACCAGGGAAGTGGTACTGAACAAATTGTTGGAGCTGTGGGCTGACAAGTCCCCGGGTCCTGATAGACTTCATCCTAGGGTCTTAAAAGAAGTGGCTAGTGAGGATAGTTGATGCATTAGTTTTAATTTTCCAAAATTCCCTAGATTCTGGGAAGGTTCCGTTAGATTGGAAAATTGCGAATGTAACTCCTTTTATTCAAAAAGGGAGGGAGACAGAAAGCAGGAAATTGCATGCCAGTTAGCTTAACATCTGTCTTAGGGAAAATGTTAGAAGCTATTATTAAAGATGTTCTAGCAAGGCATTTGGAAAAATTCAAGGTAATCAGGCAGAGTCAACATGATTTTGTGAAAGGGAAATCATATTTAACCAATTTATTGGTCTTCTTTGAGGAAGTTACATGTGTTGTGGATAAAGGGGAAGCAGTGGATGTATTGTACTTAGATTTCCAGAAGGCATTTGAGTACAAGAGAAAGCTAGCTAGAGATATGAAGACAGATAGTAAGAGTTTCTATAGAAGCTGCCTGCCGCAGATGCATCTGTCCATGACATTATTGGCAGGAGTGACCAACGCATAGTCCTTGTGGAGACAAAGTCCCGCCTTCACATTGAGGATACTCTCCACCGTGCTAAATGGGATAGATTCTGAATAGATCTAGCAATGCAAAACTGGGCGTCCATGAGACGCTGTGGGCCATCAACAGCAGCAATGTTGACTACAAGATTCTGTCCAAAGTCATAGCCAGTCGGGTCAAGTCTGCTCTGGAGTCGGTGATCCACCCTGATCAGACCTGTACTGTACCCGGCAGGAAGATCTCTGATAGTCTCGCGCTACTCATGGATATGATCGCCTATGTGCGGGACAGGAGGGTGGACACCTGCCTCATCAGCCTGGACCAGGAGAAGGCTTTTGACAGGATATCGCACACCTACATGATGGATGTGTTTTCCAAAATGGGGTTTGGGGAGGGAATCTGCAATTGGATCAAACTGCTCTACACAAACCTCAGTAGCGCAGTCTCAATCAATGGGTGGGAATCGGAAAGTTTCCCGATCCAATCTGGAGTCAGTCGGGGCTGTCCTCTCTTCCCGGTCTTGTTTGTTTGCTGTATTGAACCCTTTGCTGAGTCTATTAGGAAGGATGCGAGCATAAGAGGGATGACAATCCCAGGCAGCGGAGGCACTCAGGTTAAAACCTCCCTGTACATGGATGACGTCGCCGTCTTCTGCTCAGATCCGCTGTCCGTGCGTAGACTGATGAGCATCTGCGACCAGTTCGAACAGGCCTCGGGAGCCAAAGTTAACCACGGCAAGAGCGAGGCCATGTTCTTTGGGAACTGGGCTGACCGATCCTTTGTCCCCTTCACCGTCAGATCTGACTACCTGAAGGTGCTGGGGATATGGTTCGGAAGGGCCGGGGCATGCACCAAAACCTGGGAAGAGTGAGTAGCCAAGGTACAACAAAAGTTGACATGTGGGGGCAGCGATCTCTCTCCATTGTGGGTAAGAACCTGGTCATCAGGTGCGAGGTGCTCACGTTGTTGCTGTACGTGGTGTAGGCCTGGCCCATACCCCACTCCTGTGCTGTGACGGTCACCCGAGCCATTTTCCGCTTCATCTGGGGATCTAAAATGGACCGGGTCTGGAGGGACACGATGTTCAAACCTCTGGATAAGGGCGGAAAAATGTACCCAACGTGGCCCTCATTCTGATGACCACCTTCGTGTGCGGCTGAGTCAAGTTGTGTGTAGACCTCCAGTACGTAAACTCCAAGTGTCACTACGTGCTGAGGTTCTATCTGTCCCCGG
The DNA here is from genome assembly GCF_036365525.1 of Heterodontus francisci. Taxonomy (NCBI): domain Eukaryota; kingdom Metazoa; phylum Chordata; class Chondrichthyes; order Heterodontiformes; family Heterodontidae; genus Heterodontus; species Heterodontus francisci. The sequence goes on from NC_090374.1 coordinate 52,044,402, forward strand.
TGTTGCGAAGGATGGGCCTGGTCACATTGCTGCGGAATGCTCCATGCAGTTGGACTGTGCCGTACCACCTATCCTTCGTGGAGCAGTTTCTGCGGGAAAATACCTTTGACCACCGATCCATCAGGCAGTGGTCTGCACGGAATGTCCTCAAGGCCCTACGGGAAAAGGAGATGGTGGATCCTGTCAGATGGTTCCCCGAGCAGTCCGCCAAAGTCATTTGGCGGAATGCCTCATCATCAGAACTTTCAAACAAGCACCAAGATGTAGCTTGGCTGGTGGTGAGAAGGGCCCTCCCCATCAGATCCTTCCTGCACGCCCGAAGTCTCGCCCCCTCCGTGCAATGCCCCCACGGTGGCTGTGGTGGGGAAGAGATGGTTGCCCACCTCCTCCTGGAATGTGTCTTTGCAAAGCAGGTGTGGAAAGAGATGCAGTGGTTTTTGTCAAGGTTCATCCCAAGCAGCTCTGTAACACAGGAGTCTGTGCTCTACGGGCTGTTCCCAGGGACACACACCGAGACAAACATCAACTGCTGCTGGAGGACTATCAATTCGGTGAAAGACGCCCTTTGGTCTACCCGAAACGCGCTGGTCTTCCAGCACAAGGAGTTGTCCAGCACCGAATGTTGCAGACTGGCACATTCCAAGGTCCAGGACTACGTGCTGAGGGACGCACTAAAGCTTGGGGCAGCCGCAGCAAAGACTCAATGGGGAAAGACCACAGTGTAAGGTCCCCCCACCAAGCTGAACTGAGGGGCTGGATCCATGGGAAACCCCTCGAACTGTATCGGGAAAATTTTCATTTGATGTAAAAATGTAATTGGCATGACAAATGTGAAATGGAAGGGTTGTGAGGCAACTCATGATTGCAATGAAGCAAACGGACCTCCTTTGTGCTGTTTGTATTTTTTGACTTGGTGCTGTTTGAAACTGGTAATTAATTTCTACAGATTTTTTTGAATAAAGTATATTTTGGAAGTTTAAAAAAAAAAAATCAACAGCAGCAGAATTGTACTCAACCACAATCTGTAACCTCACAGCCTGGCATATCCCCATGCTGCCATTACCATCAAGACAGGAGACCAACCCTGGTTCAATGAAGAGTGCAGGAAGGTATGCCAGGAACAGCACCAGGCAGACCTCAAAATGAGGTGTCAACCTGGTGAAGCTACAACACCGGACTAGTGGCGTGCCAAACTGCATAAGCAGCATGCAATAGATAGAGCTAAGCAATCCCATAACCAATGGATCTGCCACATCCAGCCATGAATGGTGGTGGACAATTAAACAACTAACTGGAGGAGGTGGCTCCACAAATATCCACATCCTCAATGATGGGGGAGCCCAGCACATCAGTGTAAAAGATAAGGATGAAGTGTTTGCAACACTCTTCAGCCAGAAGTGCCGAGTTGATGATTCATCTTGGCCTCCTCCTGAAATCCCCAGCATCACAGATGCCATAATTCAGTCAATTCGATTCACTCCACGTGATATCAGGAAACAACTGAAGGCACTGGATACTGCAAAGGCTATGGGCCCTGACAATATTCCAGCAATAGTACAGAAGACCTGTGCTCCAGAACTTGCCGCACCCCTAGCCAAGCTGTTCCAGTACAGCTACAACACTGGCATCTACCCTGCAATATGGAAAAGTGCCCAGGTATGTCCTGTACACACAAAGCAGGACAAGTCCAACCCGGCCAATTACCGCCCCATCAGTCTACTCTTAAGCATGATGGAAGGTGTCATGAAGTGGCACTTGCTTAGCAATAACCTGCTCAGTGACGCTAAGTTTGGGTTCTGCCAGGGCCACTCAGCTCCTGACCTCATTACAGCCTTGGTTCAAACATGGACAAAAAGTGCTGAATTCCAGGGGTGAGGTGTGATTGACTGCTCTTGGCATCAAGGCACCATTTGACCGAGTATGGCATCAAGGAGCCCTAGCAAAACTGAAGTCAATGGGAATCGGGGAAAACTCTCCACTGGTTGGAGTCATACCTAGCGCAAAAGGAAGATGGGTGTGGTTGTTGGAGGCCAATCATCTCAGCTCCCGGACATCACTGCAGGAGTTCCTCAAGGTAGTGTCCTAGACCCAACCACCTTCAGCTGCTCATCAATGACCTTCCTTCAGACGTAGTGTCAGAAATAGAGATGTTCGCTGATGATTGCACAATGTTCAGTACCATTCGCGACTTCTCAGATGCTGCATTTCTGCACAGACTGCTTCAGTAAGACCTGGATACTATCCAGGCTTGGGCTGATAAGTGGCAAGTAACATTCGTGCCACACAAGTGCCAGGCAATGACTATCTCAAACAAGAGAGAATCTAACCATCTCCCCTTGATATTCAATGGCATTACCATCGCTGAATCCCCCACTAGGGGCTACCATTGACTAGAAACTAAACTGGAGTAGCCATATAAATACCGTGGCTACAAGAGCAGGTCAGAGGCTCGGAATCCTGTGGCGAGTAACTCACCTCCTGACTGCCCAAAGCCTGTCCACCATCTACAAGGCACAAGTCAGGAGTGTGATGGAATACTCTCCACTTGCCTGGATGGGTGCAGCTCCAACAACACTCAAGAAGCTCGACACCATCCAGGACAAAGCAGCCCGCTTGATTTGTTTTGTTTGTTTGTTTGTGTGTTTTGATTGTTTGTTTGTGTTTTGTTTTGTTTTTGTTTGTTGGTTGTTGGGGCGACAGTCACTCCCTCCACCACTGATGCACAATGGCAGCAGTGTGTACCACCTACAAGATGCACCGCAGCAATGCACCAAGGCTCCTTTGATAGCAACTTGCAAACCCGCGACCTCTACCAACTAGAAGGACAAGGGCAGCAAATACATGGGAACATCACCACCTGCAAGTTCCCCTCAAAATCACACACCATCCTGACTTGAAACTATATCGCCGTTCCCTCCCTGTCGCTGAGTCAAAATCCTGGAACTCCCTTCCTCACAGCACCGTGGGTGTACCTACCTCGTGTGGACTGCAGCAGTTCAAGAAGGCACCTTCTCGAGGGCAATTGGGGATGGGCAATAAATGCTGGCCTAGCCAGTGATGCCCACATCCCATGAATAAATAAAGTGCCACATCAAAGTTTATTGCAGAAAATAAAAGCTCATGATGTAGGGGGTAGCATATTGGCATGGATAGAAGATTGGCTAGCTAACAGGAAATAGAGTGGGCATAAATGAGTCATTTTCTGGTTGGCGAGATGTATTGAGTGGTGTGTCACAGGGATCTGTGCTTAGGCCTAAACCTTTTACAATTTATATAATTGACTTGGATGCAGGGACCAAAGTTATGGTTGCTAAATTTGCTGATGAGCCAAAGATAGGTAGGAAACTAACTTGTGAAGAGGACGTAAGGGGGCTACAAAGAGATATAGATAGGTTAAGTGTGTGGGCAAAGACCTGGCAAATGGAGTATAATGTGGGAAAGTGTGAAATTGTCCACTTTGGCAGGAAGAATTAAAAAAAAGCATATTATCTAAATGGTGAAAGATTGCAGAGCTCTGAGATACAGAGGGATCTGGGTGTCCTAGTGCATGAATCACAAAAAGTTAGTATGCAGGTACAGCAAGTAATTAGCAAAGCTAATAGAATGAGAGTGGCGCAGTGGTTAGCACCGCAGCCTCACAGCTCCAGCGACCCGGGTTCGGTTCTGGGTACTACCTGTGCGGAGTTTGCAAGTTCTCCCTGTGACCGCGTGGGTTTCTGCCGGGTGCTCCGGTTTCCTCCCACAGCCAAGGACATGCAGGTTGATAGGTAAATTGGCCATTGTAAATTGCCCCTAGTGTAGGTAGGTGGTAGGAGAATTGAGGGAAGGTGGGGATGTGGTAGGGAATATGGGATTAATGTAAGATTAGTATAAATGGGTGGTTGATGGTTGGCACAGACTCGGTGGGCCGAAGGGCCTGTTTCAGTGCTGTATCTTTCTCTCTCTAAATGTTATTGTTTTATTGCGAGGGGAATTGAATTCAAAAGTAGGGAGACTATGCTTCAGCTGTACAGGGCATTGGTGAGACCACATCTGGAGTACTGTGTACAGTATTGATCTCCTTATTTAAGGAAGGATGTAAATGCATTGGAGGCAGTACAGAGAAGGTTTACTAGACTAATACCTGGAGTGGGCGGGTTGTCTTATGAGAAATGAAAGATTGGACGGGCTAGCCTTGTATCTGCTGGAATTTAGAAGAGCAAGAGGTGTCTTGATTGAAACATATAAGGTCCTGAGGGGTCTTGACAGGGTGGATGTGGAAAGGATGTTTCCCCTTGTGGGAGAATCTAGAACTAGGGGTCACTGTTTACAAATAAGAGGTTGCCTATTTAAGACAGATGAGGAGAAATGCTTTTCTCAGAGGGTTGTAAGTCTTTGGAATTCTCTTCCTCAAAGGGCAGCGGAAGCAGGGCCTTTGAATATTTTTAAGGCAGAGGTAGATAGATTCTTGATAAGCAAGGAGATGGAAGGTTATCGGAGGTAGGTGGAAATGTGGAATAATCAGTTCCGCCATGAACTTGTTGAATGGCGAAGCAGGCACGAGGGGTTGAGGGGCCTACTCCTGCTCCTAATTCGTCTGTTCGTATGTCCCGTTTCTCGTTGCAATTTTGTGATTGGAAATTAATAAAAACGCCTGAGGCCATGAAAGGCCTTAAACATAAAGATGAGTATTTCATATTTGGGTACCAGGAGCCAATGTTGGTCTTTTGTAAGTTGACTTGTCTCTCGCTCTCGCTCTCGTCGAAACCGATTGATGTGTGCACTGGGCCCCAGCGAATTGCCAGTCTGACCGGCAACCAGACACTTCACAGCAAACTCAAAGGACAGTAAACTACATCTATTGCCTCAAACCTTTCCCCTTTTATTCTTTTCTACTTTTCTTTCTCTATCTGCATGTGTGTTTATCGCATATGCATGCCAGCGTGGTCTCATCACATATTCATAGTCGTTAACCAGATTAGAGTTTAACCTGTCTGAGTTGATTTCTTTGCCTTACAATTGGAAAGCGATGAACAAGGATTCACTAAGGGGAAGCTAAAACAAGGTGTTTTTAAAAAAATTAAACCCTGTTCCGGTTAAACCAGGCAAAGGCTGAGAGGGAACCCTAGACCCCTTCTCACCTGGTCATAACAGGAATGTACTCTTAAAAAAATTCCCATTGGCATTTTATGATATTGGTGCCATTGCAGAACAAAAGCTAGTCTTAAAAGTGTCCTGTGATTATTTTCAGCACATAGCCTTGGACTGCATGTTCAAGTAGTCTGATAACTGATACTCTGTGTCAAAATGTTACGTTTAGTAAATTACACAATGTATTAACACAACCATGTACTTGCACATTATATAAATTAGATGCCATTCCAGGTTGTTTGTCATACTTCCTTTTCTTTAATTGTTTAGCACATTATATACCTATTCTGCCAGTGTTTCTTGTGAACTGGACTAAGCCTGTAGGTACATCTGAAAATTTGCAAATTCATCCAATTTTCTCTTGTTTTTCCACCTCTCCTTCTGGCCCCTCCGCAAAGCACAGGAACCAAAACCTTGACTTTTTCGTTCTCTTTCCTCTCAACTCTGAAGGTACTGAGGCCAATTATACCTCTATCTCCATTATAGCTGAGATCAGTCTGTTTGGCCTCCTTGTCTCGAGAGACAATGGGTAAGCGCCTGGAGGTGGTCAGTGGTTTGTGAAGCAGTGCCTGGAGTGGCTATAAAGGCCAATTCTAGAGTGACAGACTCTTCCACAGGTGCTGCAGATAAAATTGGTTGTCGGGGCTGTTACACAGTTGGCTCTCCCTTGCACTTCTGTCTTTTTTCCTGTAAACTGCTAAGTCTCTTCGACTCGCCACGCTTTAGCCCCGCCTTTATGGCTGCCCACCAGCTCTGGCAATCACTGGCAAATGACTCCTACGACTTGTGTGATCAATGTCACAGGACTTCATGTCGCCTTTGCACACGTCTTTAAATCGGAGACATGGACGGCCGGTGGGTCTGATACCAATGACGAGCTCACTGTACAATGTGTCCTTGGGGATCCTGCCATCTTCCATGCGGCTCACATGGCCAAGACATCTCAGGCGCCGCTGGCTCAGTAGGGTGTATATGCTGGGGATGTTGGCCGCCTCGAGGACTTCTGTGTTGGAGATACGGTCCTGCCACCTGATGCCAAGGATTCTCCGGAGGCAGTGAAGATGGAATGAATTGAGACGTCGCTCTTGGCTGACATACGTTGTCCAGGCCTCGCTGCCGTAGAGCAAGGTACTGAGGACACAGGCTTGATACACTTGGACTTTTGTGTTCCGTGTCAGTGCACCACTTTCCCACACTCTCTCTCTTGGCCAGTCTGGACATAGCAGTGGAGGCCTTTCCCATGCGCTTGTTGATTTCTGCATCGAGAGACAGGTTACTGGTGATAGTTGAGCCTAGGTAGGTGAACTCTTGAACCACTTACAGAGTGTGTTCGCCGATATTGATGGATGGAGCATTTCTGACATCCTCTCCCATGATGTTCGTTTTCTTGAGGTTGATGGTTAGGCCAAATTTGTTGCAGGCAGCCGCAAACCTGTCAATGAGTCTCTGCAGACACTCTTCTGTGTGAGATGTTAATGCAGCATCGTCAGCAAAGAGGAGTTCCCTGATGAGGACTTTCCGTACTTTGGTCTTCACTCTTAGACGGGCAAGGTTGAACAACCTGCCACCTGATCTTGTGTGGAGGAAAATTCCTTCTTCTGAAGACTTGAATGCATGTGAGAGCAGCAGGGAGAAGAAGATCCCAAACAGTGTAGATGCGAGAACACAGCCCTGTTTCACGCCACTCAGGACAGGAAAGGGGTCTGAGGAGGTGCCGCTATGTTGAATTGTGCCTTTCATATTGTCGTGGAACGAGGTGATGATACTTAGTAGCTTTGGTGGAGGTCCGATCTTTTCTAGTAGTCTGAAGAGACCACGTCTGCTGACGAGGTCAAAGGCTTTGGTGAGATCAATGAAAGCAACATAGAGGGGCATCTGTTGTTCGTGGCATTTCTCCTGTAGCTGGCAAAGGGAGAACAGCATGTTAGTGGTGGATCTCTCTGCTCGAAAGCCACACTGTGCCTCAGGGTAGACGCGCTCAGCCAGCTTCCGGAGCCTGTTTAAAGTGACTTGAGCGAAGACTTTCCCCACTATGCTGAGCAGGGAGATTCCACGGTAGTTGTTGCAGTCACCGCGGTCACCCTTGTTCTTATAGAGGGTGATGATATTGGCATCGCGCATGTCCTGTGGTACTGCGCCCTCGTCCCAGCACAGGCAAAGCCAGGCGCTGCGCAAATGACTACTGGCAACACCTATGCAGTCATATTCAGCTGGCCTCTGACACCAGAAACATCAGAGGAATGTATGATGGCATTAAGAGAGCTTTTAGGCCAACCATCGAGACGATCGCCCCCCTCAAATCTAAATCGGGACGCAATCACTGACCAACGCAAGCAAATGGAACCGCTGGGTGGAGCACTACCTAGAACTGTACTTGAGGGAAATGTCGTCGCTGAGACTGCCCTCAATGCAGCCCAGTCTCTGCCAGTCATGGATGAGCTGGACGTACAGCCAACAAAATCGGGACTCAGTGATGCCATTGATTCTCTAGCCAGCGGAAAAGCTCCTGGGAAAGACGGCATTTTTTCAGGGGTAATCAAGAGTGCCAAGCCTGCTATACTTTCAGCACGCTACGAGCTGCTTTGCCTGAGATCAGTAACTTTGCACAAACCAGTGAGAGAACTTGGAACTTTACATATCTGAATGGCCAACTGGTTCTTGTTAATATTTTGTTGACTAGTTCTGTTTGGAGTTTGCCACCACCGTTTCTACACCTGAAACCAGATTACCTATTAGTTTGAGCAACTTGGATTCCATGATTTGTCAGTGCTGTGTGAGTGGCCAATTTTGTTGGCAGGTTTTTTATGATGTAGTTACAAACCAATTCTTGGCCATTTTTAGAACTGCCTTGCACTAACATATGAACATACAAATTAGGAGCAGGAGTAGGCCACTTCGCCCCTTGAGTCTGCTCCGCCATTCAATAAGATCATGACTGATCTGATTGTAACCTCAACGCCACGTTCCCACCTACCCCCAATAACCTTTCACCCCCTTACTTATCAAGAATCTATCTACCTCTGCCTTAAAAATATTCAATGATTCTGCTTCCACTGCCTTTTTGAGGAAGAGAGTTCCAAAGACACGCGACCTTCTGAGAGAAAAAAAATCTCCTTTATCTGTCTTAAATGGGTGACCCCACCTTATTGAGTATAATTCTGATTCACCAAAAGGTTTCATTGAATACTGCTGGAGATGTATACTCACAGATGTTGTCCATACACATGTCTGGTTGTTTCTTTTTCATATTTTGTCTTCAAGTTATTGGCACCCTTTCAAATAAAAGGTTTAGCTGGTTTATTTGAGTAGTAATGAGAAAATGGCTGTATTTGTGATGCAATATTTTTCCTTCCAGATTTGTGAAGTGCTTTGCTTAAAGGTACTGTTATGACCAGGCGAGAAAGAGGTCTAGGGTTCCCTTTCAGCCTTCACCTGGTCTTACTGTAACAGGGTATTATTTTTATACCCAGAAGAATGGAATGTGATTTGAGAAAAGGCGCATTTTATTGAAAAGGTTGAGAGAAAATATAGGATACAGAAAACTATGCATTTCACTCATTCATTCCCATGCATTCATGAATCCTAAAACTTACAAAAACTGTCTTTTCTTGGTGCCACTGCTGCTTTAATTTCCCCTTTTCGGCATCCCAGTAACTATGTGCTTCTTTGGGGAAGTTTTTCCTCAGTTTGCCCATTGCCATGACTGCCTAGGAGTTTTGTTCCTGTTCAGGTCTGCCAAGTTGGGAGGGGGGTGCAGTTGTTAGACTTTAATTAGACCTAAACTTTTTCCAAGCGAGTCAGTAGTGGGTAGATCTATCCTGAACTCTCTTTCAGTGCTTTGCTGTGTCATGCAAAGGCTTTTGACTTCAGGGGAGGATTCTCTGTTAATCTCCCCTTTGTTCTCTGGGACACTCCTGCCTGCAGGTATTTGTGCAGACTCTGCTGCACTCCCCATTCAGCACTTCAACTAGGTGAGGCATCACCCTCATGGTTTCTCTGCCCCCGAGAGGTCTTTCTTTGTCTCTGCAGGTTCCTGTAAATGCTATTAGCAACTCTGGGGTGCTTCTTGTGTCTGCATTTACATGGGAGGATGTGAGGTCTAACTTTTCACATTTTCCGGGGTTGGCTGACTGGACAGGAGGGGTTGTCATCCAGGATTCCTCTCTGACTTCCTTTAACCTGCCCTCTTGGTCACTTTTTTCGCTTTCCTTTCTAACCTTTCGCGAGCCTGTGCCTGCCTGTCCCCTTTTGTTATCATTGGGGGTCCCTTATAGTTCACCAGCCCTCTGCTGGAGGGTCCTCCTAACACTGGTACAGGACTTAGGGGTGCAGGTTTCACTGTAGGTTGGGGTTTCCCCTCAACCTCGCACATGTGGCAACTCCTGTAGTACTCCACCACATCTTTGTGGCGTTTTGGCCAGTCAAACCGCTGTCCTATGCATGCTTTGGTCTTTCGTATACCGTTGTGTACAGCCACTGTAGTCTCGTGGGCCCTTCTTAATATTTCTCTCTGGTATCTCTATGGCATCGCTAACTGGTGAACTACTGTCCACTCCTTGCTCTCAGGTCTGTGAGAAGAACTCCATTTCCTTATTGGTACCTCATTCTTTATGTGGTAGCTAACAGGGACGTCCTCTGCTTCACTTTCAGATTGGGCAGCCTGTGCTAATTCTTGCAATACTGGGTCGGCTCGCTGAGCCTCCGCTGGGAAAAATCCATTTAATTAATTCCCTGGGTCTCCTGACTTTTTCCAAAGAAAGTCTCGGACAGACAGACCTGGTCATCTGTCTGACGTACCAATGCAGTCTCCTCTGGGGGAGCTGGTTTGATCATGGCCTGATCCACTACACATTCAGGGAAACTGCAGGGGTCCATCTCCCACAACTGCCCTGTCTCTCTCACCTCCTGCAGGCTTTCTTTCACTACTGGGGGCGCTGTCACCTTCACCCCAGCCAAATCATTACCTAGGAGCAGGTCAACCCCATCCACAGGCAAACTAGGGACAATCCCTACCGTCACCGCTCCTGAAACTAGGTCGCACTTCAAGTGCGTCCGGTGTACAGGTACAGGCATACACTGCCCTCCAATACCATTCACCACCATTTTAGTGTTCACTGCACTCTCTGGGGGGAAAAGTCAGGCTGTTTCCCAGTCAAAGGGATCTAGTGGCCCCTGTGTCCCTGAGAATTACTATGGGCTTGCTTGCCCCACTTGAGGGGTATGGGGTTATTTTCCCTTCAGACACAAATCCTTGATGACCCTCAGAAATCCTATTAAATTTTCCTGCACTTGCAGTAGTAAACTTGCTGAGTCTCACTCTTACTGCAGTTAAAGCCACAACTTGTTCTGCTGTGCTTTCCATCAGGGTCACTTTTTCACTGAGCGGGTGTGCCCTGATTAACCCTACCGGTTTTCCTTTTAGTTTCCAGCAGTCAGCTTTTAAATGCCCTGCTTTACTACAATGGAAGTACACAGGTCTCCGGGTCTCACTCTTGCTCACAGCACCCTCCTTTTTGGCTGGAGGAGGGCCCCCTGTGTCTCCTGCTTTCCCTTTCTCTCCCAGGACTGCCTGGGCTTCTGTCACCTTCCCATCCTTTGTCCTTTTTGGATCTGTGAGGGCGACTCGGAAAGGTTTTCCCCTGGGAAACCGACTTCTAAATTAAAGCAAACTCATCGGCTAGAACGGCCGCTTGCCGGGCTAGCTGGACCCGGTGCTCCTCTACATGGGTCTTTTATGGAGAGTGGGAGAGAGTGTTTAAATTCTTCTAACACAGTTGCGTCTCTGAGATTCTCATAGCTGAGCTGTACTTTAAGAGCCCTCAGCCATTGGTCAAAAGCCAGCTGTTTACTTCTTTCAAACTCCAGATAAGTTTAATTAACTTGCTTCTTGAGGGTTCTAAACTTTTGGCAATAGGCTTCGGGTACTAATTCATATGCTCCGAGGATAGCATTTTTGGTCAGTTTGTAATTTGATGAACTCTCATCTGGCAACATGGAATAAAGAGCATGGGCTTTTCTCTCTGTCTCTCTGTCTCTTGTAACAGGCCTTCTCTTCCTCCCAGCAACGATTTGGAATTTAATGTCCATGTGGCGAAATTAATATGCCTCATTCTTGGTAGCTGGGGGCTGCAAGACCGTACAAAGCTATGGTCATGGTGCGTGTTAGCTGAAGTTTGGGGCTATGATGTTGGAGTATGGGATTGGGACTGGAAGAGATCAAAAACATTGTGATATCAACTGAGGGACGATGATGTTGAGGGTCAGTGATGGTTACTTGGAGTTAGGTGGTTTTGAAATCTTTTAACTACTACATTTGAACTGGGAATGATCTTTAAGAATATCAGTAATAGGAGCAGGAGTAGGTCTTGTGGGCCCTTGAGCCTGCTCTACCATTCAATAGGATCGTGGCTGATCTCTCGATTTTTCACTCCATTTCTCTGTCCAGTCCGCATATCCATTGATTGCCTTAATACCCAAAAACCTATTGATTTCAGATTGTGCATCCACAGCCCTCTGGGGTAGAGAAAATTTCTCCTCCATCTCAGTCCTAAAAGGCTCACTCTCTAGTCCAAGATTCTTAAGCCAGGCAAAACAGCCTCTCTGCTACTATCCTGTCAAACCTTCTCCAGTCTTGTATGTTTCAATGAGATCACCTCTCATTCTTCTAAACTCCCAGAGGCAAGCTTTATTCACCAGAGCAGATGGAAAATTTGCTAAGTTTTGATTACCTTGGGGACAAACACTTGCATAAATTTGGTGAAAGAGCTCAATGTCTAGAGAAGAAGTATAGCAACTTTACAAAGACGGTGCAGGATCTTTCATTGCTGATACTACAGGAAATCAGTGATTAGGGTTGCTCGTTGGCATATGTTTGATGTTCTGCATGTCCTTCAACTTCTACTACATCTCCTTACTGCAACTATTGGTGCCTGTGTCCTTTTTTTTTAATGCTTTTTTTTATTCATTCATGGGATATGGGCATCACTGGCCAGGCCAGCATTTATTGCCCATCCCTAATTGCCCTTGAGAAGGTGGTGGTGAGCTGCCTTCTTGAACTGCTGCAGTCCATTTGGGGTAGGTATATCCACAGTGCTGTTAGGAAGGGAGTTCCAGGATTTAGACCCAGTGACAGTGAAGGAACAGCGATATAGTTCCAAGTCAGGATGGTGTGTGACTTGGAGGGGAACTTGCAGGTGGTGGTGTTCCCATGTATTTGTTGCCCTTGTCCTTCTAGTTGGTAGAGGTCGCGGGTTTTGAAGGTGCTGTCTAAAGAGCCTTGGTGCATTGCTGCAGTGCATCTTGTAGATGGTACACAATGCTGCCACTGTGCGCCGGTGGTGGAGGGAGTGAATGTTTGTAGATGGGGTGCCAATCAAGCGGGCTGCTTTGTCCTGGATGGTGTCGAGCTTCTTGAGTGTTGTTGGAGCTGCACCCATCCAGGCAAGTGGAGAGTATTCCATCACACTCATGACTTGTGCCTTGTAGATGGTGGACAGGTTTTGGGGAGTCAGGAGGTGAGTTACTCGCCCCAGGATTCCTAGCCACTGACCTGCTCTTGTAGCCACGGTATTTATATGGCTACTCCAGTTCACTTTCTGCTCAATGGTAGCCCCTAGGATGCTGATAGTGGGGGAATCAGCGATGGTAATGCCATTGAATGTCAAGGGGAGATGGTTAGATTCTCTCTTGTTGGAGTTGGTCATTGCCCGGCACTTGTGTGGCGCGAATGTTACTTGCCACTTATCAACCCAAGCCTGGATATTGTCCAGGTCTTGCAGCTTTTCTACACGGACTGCTTCAGTACCTGAGGAGACGCAAATGGTGCTGAACATTGTGCAATCGTCAGTGAACATCACCACCTGATTGAAGGAAGGTCATTGATGAAGCAGCTGAAGATGGTTGGGCCTAGGACACTACCCTGAGGAACTCCTGCAGTGATGTCCTGCGATAACACCAGCGCATTTTTCGCCATCAACAAGTCACTGAATAGCCACCAGTACCAGATGGGCTGCATCCGAGGATACAGATGGAAATAGTGGTGGAAATTGCGAAAGCACTGGCCATAATCTTCCAATCCTCCTTTAGGTGTGGTGCCAGAGGACTAGAGAATTGCAAATATTAGACCCTTGTTCAAAAATGGGTATGAGGATAAACCAACAACTACAAGCCAGTCAGTTTAACCTCTATGGTGGGAAAGCTTTTAGAGATGATAATTTTGTCCCAAATTAACAGTCACTTGGACAAATGTGGATTAATTAAGGAAAGCCAACAGTATTTGTTGAAGGCAAATCTTGTTTAACTAACTTGCTGAAGGTTTTTGAATAGGTAACAGAGGGTCAATGAGGGTAATGCACTTGATGTGGTGTATATGGACTTCCAAATGGTGTGATAAAATGCCACATAACAGGCTTGCCAGCAAAGTTGAAGCCCATGGAGTAAATGGTACAGTGGCTGAGCGACAGGAAACCGAGTAGTGATGAACAGTTGTTTTTTTTTGGACTGAAGGAAGGTATACAGTGGGGATCCCCGTGGTCGGTACTAGGACTACTGCTTTTCTTGATCTATATTAATGACCTAGACTTGGGTGTACAGGGCAGAATTTCAAAATTTGCAGATGATAAAAACTTGAAAGTATTGTGAACTGTGAGGAGGATAGTGACCGACTTCCAGAGAACGACGACAGGGTGGTGGAATGGGCAGACATGTGGCAGATGAAATTTAATGCACAGAAGTGAGAAGTGATACATTTTAGGAGGAAGAACAGGGAGAGGTAATACAAAATAAAGGTACAATTCTAAAGGACGTGCAGGAACAGAGAGAGCCTCGGGTATATGTTTACAAATCATTGAATATGACAAGGCAGATTGAGAAAGTAGTTAAAAAGGCATATGGGGTCCTGGGCTTTATAAATAGAGGCATAAGAGTAGAAAAGTAAGGAAGTTATGATGAACCTTTTTATAAAACACTTGATATGATCAGGTGAGGAGTGGTTGAAGGCTTCCCATCTTGTGCCTCTCCTTGTTTGACCGCTACAGGGTTAATTTCTTTTTTAAAGTGGACGTACTTCGCAATTCAGTGAGTGTGTGACTATTTACGTGCTATGATCATAAAAAGAACCAATGGACAGGTTTTCTTAAATTTAACAAAGAAAAGCTTAGCTTTATTGTACTTCAACTGACCTAAGTAAAATAATAAACTATGCTCCAACTTTCACATGCACACGCACATTAGCGTGGGGAAGGATAGATTAGTCGGCTTAGAGTATGGAGCAATAAAAAGGGGTATACAGTCTGTGTCAGTTGGTGACTCGGCTGGCTTCAGCCTGAACTTGGTCCTGAGGATTCTGTTTTGTAGATGTAGACAGCTGATGCAATGGTTCTTCTGGAGACAGCGATACAGATGATTTCCTTCACGAGGTCTCTGTCTGCTGCAGTGATAGGTAGTTACGGTCAGCAAGCAGGGTTTGTAGCTTGGAGGGTGGACTGGAGAGAGAGGAGGGACTCCCATTTGGGTCTTCTCTTGTCAGTCCCTAGCTGCTTGTGCCCTTGCTACAGAGAAAACACCAGCTTAAACGCCATGGTGGGCCTGTCAAATGACGATCACCCAGTGATTCAACATGATGGTTATCAGTGTATATTCCTTCCTGCAACTTAATCAGACCATGTCTAGGAATTCTCTTCTCTCAACCAAGGTCCCATTGCTCCAGTGATTATGTTTGATTTGATTCATCTCCACCAGTTTAATGTCCCAAGTGACTACCTTAATGTCTTGTTAATGGGAACAGTACAGGTAGTTCATTCAAATTCCCCAGGTCATTGTTCTTGAGGGGACTGGGCAGACAATTTCTCTCCATCTCGATGCATTGGAGTATTGGGTATAGTGATGCAAATTGCAGTGGCCATCTTGGCTGCTAGCAAAGTCACCTTTTATCTGTTTCTTTTTCTTTTTTGAAAATTTAATTCAGATTTCCAGCCGGTGGATTAAAAAGAAATTATTCGACATAGCACGTTTCCATGACACACTTGTTTGGCCAATTGGAGTATTGTGTTCAAGTCTGGGCTCTGTCCTTTTGGAAGAAATATGAAGGCTTTAAAGGGTGCAGAAAAGATTTATGAGTGGTTCCAGGGAGGGATTGGAGAAACTGGGGCTGTTGTCCTTCAGAGAACAGATTTGACAGAGGTATGCAAAATCATGAGGGGTCTAGACGAGTAGATAGGGAGGACACTGTTCCCATTGGCAGAAGGGTCACCATTTTAAGGTGATTGGCAAAAGAAGTAACAGCAACGTGAGGAAAAACTTTTTAACACGGGGAGTGGTTAGAATCTGGGATGAACTGCCTGAGAGTGTGATGGAGGCAGGTTGAATTGTGACTTTCCAAAGGGAATTGGATAAGCCGTGAAGAGAGAAATTTTGAAGGGTTAGGAGGAAAGAGCAGGGGGGTGGGGCTACCTAAATTGCTCTTGCAGAGAGCTGGTACAAGCATGTTGGGCCAAATGGCCTCATTCTGTGCTGTAACCATTCTATGAAACCTGCTGTTAATGTTCACAAGAGAAGTGTTCTCTGTACCAAGTGTAATTAAATCTCAAACCCATTGATAATATCAGAAAATAACTTTAATCTCCTTTCTAGAATAACCGCTTTACTGTCTTACCATTACATCCTTTTATGTTTGACATAAATTGAGGCATTATCTTCCTGCCCCATATTTCTTGCTTTGATAGGTATGTGGATTGCCTAATTTATATTGTTACACTTGTATGTGAGTCGGGAAATTGTGGGTTCGAGTCCCAACTCGGAAAATGGAGCTGAAAATCTAAGCTGATACTTCAGTGCCGTACAGAGGGAGATGCTGGGCTGAATTTTATCAGTTATCAGATATTCCGCGCAGGAACTGATTTTAAATGGAGGGACGGAGCGATTACCGCCGATGACGTTGGGGTGGGGCCGCCGCGTCCCCCACAACGGCGTCCGGTGTCACTGCAGGCGCCATTTTTGAAAAGGCTTCAAGCCCTTAGCTAAAATTTACATTTTTAAAGGGATATTCGCTTTTAATAAATAATTAGAAGATGGAGGCCCTTTCCCAAGCCCCCCACCCCCCCATGGTCTTTTCATTGCCCTATATTCAGAAAACTTATTTTCTTCCTGACCCAAATTTCCCCCCCCACCCCCAACCTTCTCACATTTGCCCTTCAGCCCCTTCCCACCATCCCCACAGCCAATAAAAATTGTTTTCCCCACTCTGCCACCCCTACCTCCCTGATAATTTTATTCCTCCCCCCACCCACCAGTGTTCGCCTTGGAACTCCAACGGAGTTCAGAAGGTGTGCAAGTCGATGCCAGTTGGCCATAAAGTTGGCGTGGGATGGCCACCATTGGCAGTTAAGTTTAATTTGCATTGTAATGCTCATTTAAATATTTAGATGAAGGCCCTGCCACTTGGCGTGTCTGCACCAACCGTGCAGAGAGACAGAGAGGGAGAGATTGGGTAACACAGAGTGTCTGCACCGTGTCTGCACCAACCATCAAGCCAATCTATTCTAATCCCATTTTCCAGCACTTGGCCCGTAGCCTTGTATGCTATGGTGTTTCAAGTGCTCATCTAAATGCTTCTTAAATGTTGTGAAGGTTCCGGCCTTACCGCCCCTTCAGGCAGTGTGTTCCAGATTCCAACCACCCTCTGGGTGAAAACATTTTCCCCAAATCCCCTCTAAACCTCATGCCCCTTACCTTAAATTTATGCCGTCTGGTTATTAACACCTCTGCTAAGAGAAAATGTTTCTTCCTATCTATGGGTCGTGGCGGGCCGCTCCCGCTAGCATTTTACAGGCCTCCCCACTATGACCCGTCGTGTCGAGGGGCTGGTAAAATTCAGCCCACTGTCTTTTGGATGAGATGCTAAACTGTGCCACTGTCTGCCCACTCAGGTGAATGTAAAATATTTCAAGGAACTATTCCGAAGAGCAGCAGATGATTTTCCCTGATGCCCTGGCCAATATTTATCCCATCAAACAACATCAGATTTTTTTTTGAGGAAAAAAAAAGTGATTATTGTGACCTTGCTGTGTACAAATTGGCCACAATTCCTATATTAAAACACTGACTACACTTCAAAAAGAAAAGTATTTCATTGGCTGTAAAGTGCTTTGGGATGCCCTGAGGTCGTGAAAAACAGCAGATAAATGCATCTTTTTTTAACAGCTTCACATCCTCAGGTCATTCTGACCACTTCACACCTAATGCATTGTTTTTTTTCTCTCTCCGTATCCTACCACAGAAGGATCCTGTGATTTATGCCAGAAATGTTACCTGAAACTAAATCAACACTCAAAGATAAAAATTACCACAGCAGGGAGAGGATCTGCAGTAAAGAGAGGGGGAAACAGTTGGTGAAATGTCACTAATTATGTAGCACTTCAAACAGAGCCCATGGCCCCCCGGCTTGGTGGGGGACAGTTAAAATGTGGTCAGTCGCTTACTCCCTCTGAACCGGCTGCCTTCACATTGTGACCTTATCCTACCCGGCTCGTTTGAACAGATGAGTGGGAGACCCGTGGGGTTAGGGTAAGATATTCCAACAAAAAAAAGTAGTTATAAATGCCATTTTAGGGAGGAAATCTGTTCGGGGGGGAAAAAAATACTGTCGATGATCACAACTTTCTTTGCTTCCATTTGACTTGCTGGTTCAGTGATGCTGCTATTTCATAACCCTAGTTACTTTGCTCCAATCATCCACCATCTTGTCGGACAGAGGTAGTACAATAATGCCTGGATGAGGAAAACAAAGCTATTCCAGCCTTCAAACAATGGTTAGTTTTGGTTGGTTATCTGGAGGACTGTGTACTGTTTTCAGTACCACACCTTAAAGGATAAATTGGTTTTGGAAGGAAACTGTGCAGGTTCACAAATGTTACCAGGGCTCTTGGGGTTAAATTATATGAAGAGATTAGATAAAATAGGCTTGTATGCCCTGGAATATGGAAGATTAAGGGGTGATTTAATTGAGTTTTTTAAGGAAGGGATTGATATTGTAGGTAGAGGGAAATGTTTGAGCCAGGCCATTCAGGAGAAAAGTTGAGAAGCATTTCATACAAAGGGCAGTAGAAGTGTGGGACACTCTTCTACAAAAAGCAGTACATGCCAGCACAAATTATTAAGTTGTAATAGATTTGTGCTAGCCAAGGGTATTAATGGATATGTAGCCAAAGTGGTGGATGGGTGGAGTTAAGATCCAGATCAGCCATTATCTCATTGAATCGCAAAACAGGCTCAAGGTGCCTGCTCCTCTTCCTGTGTTCTCTTAATTACTATTCTGGCCTATTAATTACTGAGCCATACAGACCAGGAGGTCCCAGATTCGATTCCTGCTGTATGCTGAGCTACCAGATCTCGGCTGACGTCTCCACAATACTGCAATAATTGAACTCGGTTGGGCGAAGGGGGGGTTGGAGGGGCGCGGGGGGTGCTTGGGCTAAGAGAGCGGAAGCATGTACAACCTGATGGACATTAAGCATTTATCCCTTTGAGCAACATAATACAAATACACTGCGTGTCGTAAGGCTGTCAGACGTGAAGATCCTATATCCTAAAAAAAAAATTAGTACTGTTCCCATCTAGAACTTTTTCGTCAACAGTGCTGGCATTTTTGTAGAGCCCAAATCCACTTGAGGCTCAATATTTGCAGTTTAATGTGGTGTATTCCCTCCTTCTATGTTTGATAAACTAGTCAGCTAAAATCTGCGTCCAGTACTGACTTCTTTCATTGCTTACCAATGGACCAGGCTGCTTTCATTAAAGCTTTTGCCCCATCAAATTTCCTGTTTTAAATCTATGGCGTTTAGCCACAAGGCTAGGAATTTATTTCAATTGATGTAAATGTTGTCTTAGCAGCTGGAAATGTTGAAGTATTCAAATGAAGTAAGTTTAGCAAAAAACATTTTTTCTCTGAAATTTAGTGTTATCGGTGGGATAGTCATAATGCCTGTCTTCTGTAGAGTAAAACACTGGCATAGACTTGTTGGGCTGAATGGCCTTTTTCTGTGCTGAAAGATTTTAAGTAATTTTGTATATAACTCTCACTAGCAGATGTGGGACTGGTACATTTACTTGGCCATTATTCTTGCATAAGTTTAATTTAAATGTATTTTTGGTATTCTAATATGTTACAAATGCTGGACTTTGTAACATTGTTTTAAAACTTGATTTTTAAAAGTTTAAGATAGAGTCAGTGAAGTCAGGTGACCTCACATCAACTCTGCTTGAAGACACGACAGGATCTTGGTTACCAAGACAACAGAGAACATGGATCAAAGACTTTTTTTTTGAAAACACAGACTGCAGGGGCAAAATGCCTGAAGAGCAATGAGTTTCACCCTCCCAGACATTCGGATTGTAAACAAGGAATCGGTGACTCTGAGAATGCAAATGTGCATGGCACCTGCTAACAGCTGGAAACGATGGAAAGCCTGAGCAGCTCTGTTGTAGCCAGACTTGTGGACTTTGCATAGTGGAAAAAGGACAATGGGCCATTGACATTTGATTCCAGATAAATTCAACAGATTATGTGAAGGCAGACAGGCTGTACAGAAGACCAATGGTGACAGCCTCAGAGCAGGTTGTAAGGAAGACAAGGCGAGGATGGCAGCCTCAAGGGAGAGAGAAAGAGGGGATACCTGCTCTCAGAAGACTGATACAGCACACTGTGAAGACTTGAACTTGTTTTGATAGTTGAGGTTTGTGGAGAAGTAAAAGACCAACAGGATCACCAGAGATTGCCTTATTCATGGATGCCTAGGTTGGAAGTGCTCAGAGTAGTGAGCGAAGAGGACATTGATTTTTCAGAAAAGTCTGTGCAATTTTGAACATATCGAGCAACTCAAAATTGGGCATCCATGGGGCGCTCTGGGCCATCAGCAGCAGAAGCAGAATTGTACTCAACCACAATCTGTAACCTTGAGGCCCAGCATATCCCCCATTCTACCATTACCATCAACCCTGGTTCAATGAAGAGTGCAGGAGGGCATGCCATGAGCAGCACCAGGCATACCTCAAAATGAGGTGTCAACCTGGTGAAGCTACAACCCAGGAATACTTGCATGCCAAACAGCGTAAGCAGCATGCGATAGACAGAGCTAAGTGATCCCATAACCAATAGATCACATCTAAGCTCTGCAGTCCTGCCACATCCAGCCGTGAATGGTGGTGGACAATTAACAACTAACAGGAGGAGGTGGCTTCATAAATATCCACATCCTCAATGATGGGGGAGCCCAGCACATCAGTGCGAAAGATAAGGCTGAAGCATTTGCAATAGTCTTTAGCCGGAAGTGCCGAGTTGATGATCCATCTCGGCCTCCTCATGAAGTACCCAGCATCACAGATGCCAAACTTCAGCCAATTCGATTCACTCTGTGTAATATCAAGAAACGGCTGATACGGCGCCTGGATACTGCAAAGGCTATGGGCCCTGACAATATTCCGGCAATAGTACTGAAGATGCATGTTCCAGAACCTGCTGCGCTCCTAGCCAAGCTTTTCCAGTACAACTACAACACTGGCATCTACCCGGCAATGTGGAAAATTGCCCAGGTATGTCCTGTGCACAAAAAGCAGGGCAAATCCAACCCGGCCGATTACTGACCATCAGTCTACTCTCCATCATCAGTAAAGTGATGCAAAGTGTCGTCAGCAAGTGCCGCTTGATAGCACTGTTTAGCAATAACCTGCTTGGTGACTCTCAGTTTGGGTTCCGCCAGGGCCACTCAGCCCCTGACCTCATTACAGCCTTGGTTCAAACATGGACAAAAGAGCTGAACTCCAGAGGTGAGGTGAGAGTGACTGCCTGTGACATCAAGGCAGCATTTGACCGAGTATGGCATCAAGGAGCCCTAGCAAATCTGGAGTCAATGGGAATTAGGGGGAAAACTCTCCACTGGTTGGAGTCATACCCAGCACAATGGAATATGGTTGTGATTGTTGGAAGTCAATCATCTCAACTCCAGGACATGACTGCAGGAGTTCCTCAGGGTAGTGTCCTAGGCCCAGCCATCTTCAGCTGCTTCATTTCTGACCTTATGATTGAAGGAAGGTCATTAGTGGGGATGTTCGCTGATGATTGCACAATGTTCAGCACCATTCGTGACTCCACAGATACTGAAGCAGTCCGTGTAGAAATGCAGCAAGACCTGGACAATATCCAGGCTTGGCTGATGTGTGGCGCAAATGTTACTTGCCACTTAATTGCCAGGCAATGACAATCTCCAACAAGAGATAATCTAACCATCTCCCCTTGACTTTCAATGGCAAGGATCACTGCACTTCCCCACTATCAACATCCTGGGGGTTACCATTGACCAGAAACTGAACTGGAGTAGCCATATAAATACCGTGGCTATAGGGCAGGTCAGAGGCTAGGAATCCTGTGGTGAGGAACTCTCCTCTTGACTCCCCAAAACCGATCCATTATCTACAAGGCACAAGTCAGGAGTGTGATGCAATACTCTCCACTTGCCTGGATGGGTGCCTCCTGGAACCGTAATTGGGTTCCCCTTGTTCTTTAAACTTCCACCCCACAAGCCTCAACATTCAGTGGAGCATCCCCTGCCATTTGTGTCACGGCCAGCGTGATGCCAGTTTGACCAATAGGTCATCAACCTTTTAACATTAAAATATATCTCTCTCTCGCTCTCTCTCTCTCTCTCTCTCTCTCCTCTCTCTCCCCATTGTGTCTGTCTGTCTCTCTCTCTCTCTCTCTCTCTCTCTCTCTCTTCCCCACTCTCTCTCTCCCTGTCTCTCCCCATTGTGTGTCTCTCTCTCTCTCTCTCTCTCTCTCTCTCTCTCTCTCTCTCTTCTCTCTCTCTCTCTCTCTTTCCCCCCCCTCTCTCTCTCTTCCCCCCCCCTCTCTCTCTCTCTCTCTTTCCCCCCCCCTCTCTCTCTCTCTCTCTCTTTTCCCCCCCCTCTCTCTCTCTCTCTCTCCCCCCCCCA